>NC_085866.1:56332160-56369660 GCF_034702125.1 Engraulis encrasicolus
CAACATCATAACTACATGACCATGACCTCAGTTATTACAGAAACATTATAGAGACTTAAGTAACAGAGTAAGACTTGGCCATTACCATTTATGTAACTACAGGCCTACTGCATAATAGGGGCTCGGTATGCTTTTTTCAATGTGCATGTCTAGAAAAGGCAAGGGCAACGGTGGAAACGTTCACTTGTGCAAACAGGACACCGAAGTTGGGTGGAAGGTATCAAACCTGTTTTGCATGGACATCTTAAACTTCTGCGCTCCAAAATGATGACTTCATCGTCTTATCCCTCTACATGCAAAAATCCCTTTACAGCAGCAGTGGCAATAGCAGCTGAGCCTGAATGGCAGGCAGGTGAAGATGCCAAACTGTGATAGGGCTCTGTGCACAATGCCAGCCTCCAGAAGAGCCCTGACTTCCGGCAAGTCTATTTGCTTAGCCATATCTCAATATTAGGCCTTGTATAGCAGTGACACAGCACACAGGTTTTTTGCCAATGCAAATTGCTGGAGCTTTTTGAAATGAAGTTCCATACTCCACACTTGAAAGCAGCATTACCAGGATGAGAGCCAAATAATATATGAAGGCATGCAGTAGAATTGATATTGAACATACATTTGACACATGTTCATTAAAGTAGATTTGTGTGTATCGATAGTCTATGAGTAGGCCTATAGGCTGTATTGTGAGGTCAGCCACAAAGTTCTCAACTGTCTCCCAACTCTCATAAGTGAATGGTCACACTCTCAAAGAATAAAAACTCGTGATCCATAATGTTCTCGTTTTCACATGCAGACACATTTTTTTGGGGGGAAAATGAGACTTAGACAAATTTTGGAATAGCCTACTGTAGCCTATCTTATCTATGGCTATGCCCTCAAGAAACTCAACTAATGCCCCATCCATCAGCAGCACACTGCCCCGGTCAAAGTACAATAGACGCTCATAATAAAGGTGTGGTTTCGGGCGTAAAAAGCAAACATGACTGAGTCACCACTCGCCATGGTGGATTCTGGAAATCGCACCTTTAGCGCTCTTCTTTACTCGTCCCTGCTCATGAACATGTTATTCTATACAACTGCATGCCTACACTAACCCCCTCACGTTTACATAGAGATTTATATAGACTATTTCCCTCAGATTTCCTCTGCGTAATAAAGCAAACAACTCCCAGCAATTCAACAACTTTTAGCCGTTTATACGCCGTTACTTATCATCTAATGACCATTGCTGCTAAACCATTTAAGAAAAAAATGCCCGAGGACGTGTCATAAAATGCCGCATTCAAATTAGGCTATTAGCCTACCTTTCATTTTTTTTACAATCGCGCTGTGTGGTCATGTGACCAAAGGTGCGGGGTAAAGGTGGAAATACTGTGTCTTTCGTCGACAACTGACAGGACTTGTCCGAGGAACGCCTGCCGATGACTGAGAGGAACGTCCAGATTCTGTAGTTTGGGATAAAGAAATCACAAGAAATCATGTCTGTCAGTCGTAAGAATTGGGCTGCGCTGTCGAGGTAAGTTCATATTTCCGTTCATCTTCACATGGCTTTATTGTGTTACACCTGCAAATGGTAAACACACACACAATACAATTGACACGCAACAGCGGTGTCTGTGTGTACTTTATGAAGATTCAATCTGCTGTGCTATAGGCCTATTTATCAAAGGTTACCTTATTATCAGTCATTTTAAAGGAAACCGTTTTTGTTACAAGTGATCACCTGTTTCTCAGGTGAAAGATGAAGACTAGCAGTTTTTTTAAAACTTGTTTACAACTCTTCTATCTTCATAGAAGATGAGTTGTAAAAGTGTGCTCTTTAACTTTTATCACAGAGTTCCTTGAAAGAATACCTTGGTTAAATTTATGACCATAAGCTATTGGTAATGATAGGCCTAATAACTAATAGCCTCGAGGGCGAATGAGCGTTCTTATTGCTGTGCAGGACCACTCTTTGCCGTGGTGGAGACAGGACAGAAACCAATTCTTTCAGGATAACTATCATGTCGTTGTTGTGCTTTGCAATGCGGGAGTTGATTTTCCTTACCTCTGTTCAGTGCGTTTGTGAATATGAGTTGCCCATGACACATCTCCACAGACACCAGAGAAATCTGGAGCTCTCTGACAGCTGTAACTCTATGATGTCATGGTGGGGTAAACCATTGTGCCATGCCGGTGGATTTTACGCTCCACTGGTCCTGATGTGGCAGGTAGGTAGTGGAGACAGTTTTGCTTGCAGTTTCAGCAGACAGACTCAGCTGTTAGACTCCTTAGCAATGGTATTGAATGCTGGCATGGGTGATAAGGGATAGCGTGTATTTGTACATCATCATGGATATAGATATGTGATCCTCTTCAACTTTGAAATGATTCATTCAAGTGAGTACTGGAACAAGCCAGTAAGGAGAATGAATACTGTACATTATAGGTCTACACAGTATTGTAGAATACATAGGCCTAAATAACACACATGGAAGCTACTGTATGCAGGCTATGTGTAATCTACGTCAGGGGTGTACTTAGATTGAGGGCCAAAATCAAAATCTGGAAAGAAGTCATGGGCCAAACGCAGGCACGTGACTGAAAAAAATTGAATCAAATTGTGTGCATGCACTTAATATTAACAGGTAAATTTCACACACACTCTTTCCCATAATATATAGTAGTTCAAATGTTCCAACACATCCTGTGGCACATCAAACTTTATGTTCAAGTCTTATTACGCTATGCATTAATGATCTATGTGGGCCAACTTTGAAATGATCTCGCGGGCCGAATAAAATGACCCTGGCGCCTGGGCCAATCTACGTACATGGTTTACATGCTATAGCTTACCCCTGTATTCAATTCAAGACAATAGTCTGTCTTGCAGATTAGGTGAGGTCACAGCTGATCTACAAAGTAGTATCTGCATACTGTGTAGGGCCTACTGAATGCCCATGAATAATCACTGTCAATTGCCAATGCTGACACGGCCACAAAACAACAAATGAAACTGAACAATTCAGTTATTCAAATATCTGAAGTTTTGCATGAACATGCCTGTGACTAAAACACCAAGTCATTGTTATGATAAGATATACAGTACAGTAAACTGTTGTGGGTCTCTTCATTCTTGTTTGGTTGCTAGCCTGGCTCGGCAGTGGACGATGGAGGATGAGGAGGAGCTGGAGCGGGAGCAGAGGAGGAAGACTCGGGACCCCAGCGTCAGTGGAGAGCCGGAGGAGGATGAGGGCCAGGTCAGCGCCAGGAGCCCCGGTGGATCCAGGAGGTCAGAGGAAACTCCATTGTTAGTGTTATGGATGCCAATTAGCAGAGTTTGGCTGACTAGTTGGTGGCGGGTTAGAATCCCGAGTGGAGCTGACTGGTAGGTGGTTCGAGACCCGAGTGGCGAACTAGTGCAAATCACCTCAGTTACATTTGCACCAGTGTTGTTTCAATATACAATGTACATTTCATTTAAAATGTATGACATGGTTGAGCTAGGGGCCAAGGTGGTGGCCCATCCTCTCTGAGAGGGCCACCTGAATAGAGCACTTAGATGACAAATGTGTCCCTATTAAACTGCAATACTACATTAACGTAGAGGGACTTTGACAAAGCCATTGTTGGACACTAAGGAATTGAGGAAATATTTATCAATATCAGGAATCAATATCAGATAGCATGGGGGGCATATCATGCAGATTTTTGTTTTTATGTCCTTTATAGCTCTGCTCTGTTGTGAGCAGTGACCGAAGGAACTGTACAATGCATACTTGACTACAGTGTCAGACAGGTAGCCCCATAATTCACGCCGTTCCACCAGTGGAACACTGTAATAGCCATTGAAAAGTAATTCACTATGACTTGGTCATTGCCATTCTGGTAAAAACAAATGTATAATGTTGTGTCCTAAAATGGTTAAATATTGTTTTGTTGTGTCTTCTGACTTCTGTGGCAGTGTGCGGCAGGAGTCCTCCGAGCGTGTGGATGAGGACGCGCAGATGCAGATGGACTTTGTGGAGATGTTGCGCTCGCGAGACGAGAAGCGGCGCGCCCGACATGTGGAGACCCTGAGGAGGCAGAAGCAGGAGGAGGATGGGGCTGGGGCCGGAGGTGGAGAGGGGGACCAGGCGGAGGGAGAACCCCAGGCCAGGGTGGAGCTGCTGGGGGACGTGGAGGTGGAGGAGGCCTTCATCACCCCGCTGCGCAACCTCCTGGTCAGAGGTGGCGCCAGCAGCCCAAGCGACCCACCTAACCTAGCTAGCCCCGGTAGTCCTGTTAGTACAACCAGTAGCAGCAGCAGGTCCCACAGCCGGACTCAGTCCAGCAACTCAGCGGCTGAGGGTCAGGTAAGTGGAGCGTAAACACCTAGGGATACTAATTATCGATTAATTCATTTTTAGTTGATTGATCCATCGACTTACAATTAATTGATAAGCGTTTCCCCAAAAAGGCTGATTAAATCTAAAAAATGAAATTAAAAACTTAAATATAATGCTACAATTAAATTTATTTCTATTGACAATCTTTAATCATCATCACGCGCACTTCGTCATGCCCATTTCTCCTGGGTCTCTCGCCAGTCGGGTTGGAAATTAATTGCAATTCATTTTTTTAATCGATTAACATTTTAATCGACTTAAATGGATTAATCAATTCATTGTTGACATCCCTAATACATGCACAATACAAACATTCATGCATTCTGACATAGATACTAACATACATGTGATTGCGTTCATATATACCTGTACTTCACCTAGAGTGCTTACTAGTGTCCATAGTATTTGGCCTACTACAGTGTGTTAACTTGTTGAGGCAGCTGTACCCAAATGGTTAGATTTAAGGGTCGAATCCTGTACCATCCATGGCTGAAGCAAGGCTAACTTCTGCCGAGAGTACGGGTGTAGAATCTGCAGATAATAATCGTTATGTATCAATGCATCGATCCTACGGCTGACGATGTAATAGAATCGTATCATATCGTATCGTAGGGCATTCTCAAGTATCGAAAATAATAGAATCACTGGCCCCTAGCTCCATGACATAATAGAAATGGATGAGTAATTGAAAAAGAATCTAATAGAATCGAATCGTATCGTCTCATGGGGCATTTGAATCGCTGCCTTAAGACATCGATATAAAATCGTATCGTCATGGAGGCTGTGATTTACACCCCTGGCAAAGAGTCAGGTTAAGCGAACTCCCATTGCTCGAGGGACTGGAACAAATATCCTGTACCTAATTAATTGTATGTCGCTTTGGATAAAGGTGTCAGCCAAGTGTGAAGCTATGTAATGTAGAAGTACTGAAGAAGTACTGTCTTGGCTTCATTCTTTTCTGACTTTAAGTTTTGCTCCTTCAATTTCAAAACGGTTTCAGTAAGTATTCACTAACTGCAAATGTGTTCCATTGTTGAAAGAAAACCCATAACATGATGTATGATGTACAGTATATATTATTGACATCATATACTGTATATGTTATATATTCTATATGCAGTATATTGGCACCATATAGCATTTCATATAATATCACATACATATTCTACAGTATAAATCAAACACAAGCAACACAGTGTAACCAGGGGACCAGTATAAAGTGAGGGCGTGGATGTACTGTATGGGTGTGCACTGCCAAAGGCTCAGTTACAGTATGCCCTTACAATCTTTACAATCTACTATCTACATTACACTCTACTGCATGTTAGGCCTGCATGTATATTCACTCTGCCTTTCTGGAGACTAAGCATTGCCACACACACTTGTGATAGAAATACAACAGGTGTGTGTGAGTGTCTGTGTGTGCGTGCGTGCGTGCGTGCGTGTGTGTGTGTGTGTGTGTGTGTGTGTGTGTGCGTGCGTGCGTGCGTGCGTGCGTGCGTGCGTGCGTGCGTGCGTGCGTGCGTGTGTGTGTGTGTCTGTGTGTGTGTGTGTGCATGCGCCGCAAGTATGTATTGTATATGCATTTCTACTACAATGTGTGTGTGTGTGTGTGTGTGTCTGTGTGTCTGTGTGTGAGGCCTGCCCTGGTGGTATTGTAGTTAGTGTGCCAGGTCAACATGTGGCAAGTGTGAGATGTGTGAGGAGGGTGGCACACACAGACATACGCAAACGCACACACACACACACACGCACACACACACACACACACACACACACACGCACACACACACACGCACGCACGCACGCACGCACGCACACACACACACACACACACACCTCCCTCTGTGAGAGGTAGTCAGTCACCTGCTAGCACCTTACCACCCGCTGAGACTCCCTACTTGTAATGATCTACTGGATTAACAGAGGACACAGACACATGCAGCCATGACATGACCACTATACACCAACAGCACGCTAGCTGAAGGTGTTTGGATCAGGAAAACAAAACCTGTGTGACTATGTGTCATGCCTTTTGTTTTATTTCACAATGGCAACTTTGTGTTGCAGAGTGAAAGCGAGATAAGTGGATAACATAGAAATAAGGAGACTGTAAAGGACCCACACACACACACACACACACACACACACACACACTAAAATACGCGCGCACGCACATTCACACACACACACACACACACACACACACACACACACACACACACACACACACACACACACACACACACATATATTCACACACACACACACACACACACACACACACACACACACACACACA
Source organism: Engraulis encrasicolus (assembly GCF_034702125.1). Classification (NCBI taxonomy): domain Eukaryota; kingdom Metazoa; phylum Chordata; class Actinopteri; order Clupeiformes; family Engraulidae; genus Engraulis; species Engraulis encrasicolus. The sequence continues at coordinate 56,338,830 of NC_085866.1, forward strand.
CACACACACACACACACACACACGCATTCACACACTACACACGCACATGCACACATTTAATTTTCATGACAACCTTTAATACATTCATTCATTACATTACACTTAGGTGGCGCATTTACCCAAAGTGGCTTACAATATTTAGCTGCAGAGTGTATGTAGTGTGCAGGTATGGCAGGTTTTGTTTTTTTATTATTTACTTTGGCCACCTCTGATGCAGTTCCAGTCCCAGCGGTTAGGTGTCTTGCTCGAGGACACGTCAGCCAGGTGGATGTGGGGGGGCACTGGTGAGCAGCCACGTTGCTTTTTTTTCTGGTAGGAGGTTCGAACCTGCAACCTTCTGAGAGGCACAAGTCCAAGTCTTCAGCCATTAGTCCTCTTCTTTTCAGGTTTCCCCATCTACATGCTATACCAGTATCCATGTCTACACTCAGGGCTATAAATGAAGACCAGACTACTGGCCAAATGCTGGTGAAATTTCAGTTTGGTAGTTTGGTAATAACAATAACAATAATAATAATAATAATAATAATAATAATAATAATAATAATAATAATAATAATAATGCTTTCATTTTATATAGCGCCTTTCAAAACACCCAAGGTCGCTTAACATGCTATCAGTGTTGGTGTGTGTAAGTATGTAGGTGTGTGCTTGTGGACAATAGGAGACAAAAGCCTCCAAAAAGAGATGGATTTGAAGGTGTTGTTTAAAGATGACCAGTGAAGGGGCGTTTGAAATGTCGTTGGGTAGATTGTTCCAAAAGAGTGGAGCAGCTACACGAAAGGCTCTGTCACTGGTGGCCTTGAATCTGGTGCGTGGGATGGCTAGCGCGCCCATGGAAAAGGAACACAGCGATCTTAAGGGGGTATAGGGGTGGAGGAGGTCTGTGAGGTAGTGGGGTGCCAGACCAATAAGGGATTTGAGAGTGAGGAGGTAGAAGAGACCAACTTACCAGCCGCTTTGACTCATTAGTGAGTGTGTGTTTAGCTCGTAAGATTAACATCTATTAGCCATTTTGGCTTATAATGAAAGCGCTTGTCTGCACTAGTGTCTGCATTTCCATTATAACAATACTGTTACACTGTTGTAACAATGCTGAAGTGTGCCCAGAGCACATATCCCTAACCCTACCCTGTTAATGAAACAGTGTTTTGGCAATTGGTGTCATATCAGTAGCAAAATAACCAAACAAACACAGTTAGATTAATTGGGACCACAATTTGTTGTGCAGCTGTACCAGGGGTACACACAGATGCATACACGCACACAAACATGTACGTGCGCGCACACACACACACACACACACACACACACACACACACACACACACACACACACACACACACACAGACACAAACACACAGACACAGACACAAGACAGCATCATATATTTGGATTGCTGCATGTCTTTTCTTTACACATTGTCTTTCCTTTCTCTTGAGTCTAGAATGGAAATGGCACTGCCACTTCGACCCCGTCATCTCAACAAAGAGCAGCCAAGAAGTTTGTCAGGTAAGAGTTTTTCGTACTAACTGGTTGGTAAAAAAACACACGCACACACGCATGCAGGCACGCGCGCGCACACACACACACACACACACACACACACACACACACACACACACACACACACACACACACACACACACACACACACACACACACACACACACACACACACACACACACTGTATCCTGATCCTGCCAAGCTCTGCCCACTGATATTTATTCTTTATCAGTATTATTCAAGTCGCCTCTTTGTTTCGAGTCACCTTTGCCCTGTTCATAGTCCACCTGTTAGGCTGCAGCAGTGTAGGGAAGCTTACAGTAGGTACTGTAGGGATTTCACTTTGCCCTGTATCACTTTCTCCTGCTTGAGATTGCCTCAACTTTCCAGTGTAGTAGACTGGAGTAGCCTGACTATCACTAGACTGTATTGCTTGAGATTGCTGGAACTTTCCAGTAGACAAGAGAGAGTACTTTACACTGGAGAGAGATACTTTATTGATCCGGATGGGAAGTACGGGGGACAGCAGCATACACACATAACACACATTCAACACGCACTGCACAAAAAATGCACATATGTATACATACAGTACAGCACGGTATTTAGGATTTATTTGGATCCCCATTTGCTGATGCAGTTACTCTTCCTGGGGTCCACATATAATGAACAGGATATCAACAGGCAAACTACACATATGAAGGCAGAAAAAGGATATTCATTAATTATCCATGTCTGTTGTCTCTCCCGACAGCTCTGTGTCCATATCGTTTGATAAGAGTCCCATGTCCCCGCCTCCCCAGAGGCTGGTGTCCCCCCTCAGCCCCAGAAGCCCCATGAGCCCCACGTTTGGCAGCCCCTCCAGCTCAGCACAACACAATGGGGGCGCAGAGGTACTGTCCAGTCAGCTAGAGTTTTGACGAAAACTTCAGAAGTGTCTTTGCCTATCATGAAAAGCGTAAAACATACATATCTATTGTTATTAATATTAATTTTAGAGGGAAATTTGTTTGTCCTTTTAAGATTCTGTTAGACTGCTGAGGACGTACAATTGCATAACCGCTATGAATTCATTTTGCATATTGACATGAAACTGGAACTGTTGCGCAGGGTCATAAGTCAAAGTGAACAGGGCTGCTCAGAGTTCACCTTGTCTTGTCAGTGTTGACAAGGTGGTGCCCTCTGTGTTTAAAGAATTAGTCTACAGTGAGGTGTCATAGAGTGTTCACAATCGTAAAGGACTTGTTAATGTCCGTCATGTCGCTTTGATGATGATGATGTAGCGCCCCCTGGTGTTAGAAATTATTTTTATCTAAAGCCATGTTGTTGGGTTGTCAAGCAATATAAATATATTTTTTAAAAGGGCGCTTTCACAAAGGTCACAGTAAATGAATGTGTTTTCTTCATGCCAGAATGGGTCACCCTCTAGCTTCGAGCCGGCAGAGAGGCCCGCCTTCATCAGACAGAGTTCCAGAACCACGTCTTTCAGGGTAAGTAGCATCACCCTCTCTCATCAGTACCCCATCAACTCTTTTCATACTGACTTTAAGTTAAGCATACACACGCGCGCGCGCACACACGCACGCACGCACGCACGCACGCACGCACGCACGCACGCACGCACGCACGCACGCACGCACGCACGCACGCACACACACACACACACACACACACACATTGTCCAAATTGGAAACATATGACACATGTTACTTTACAATGAATGTTTTAATTAGATGGAAAACCTACACACCAGGCCAGCTCAAAGCATCCCAAAGGTCTCAAACCTCAGATTAGCAGCCGTAGCCGGAAAAGTCTCCTTTATGCTGGTCAAATCAATAGGACAGCCTGTATTCCTATGACGACAGGAAGAATTTGCATAAATCAACAGTCATATCACTCAAGTCATCTCCCTGAGGTGCTTCCAACATCAATATTCCTTTGTGCTTAACTGCAAACTGTGTTGCCTCGCCTGTCAGGGGGATGGCACTGCATTTTCCTATGCAAGCACACAAGTGCATGTTGGAAGTGGAATGAGTTTGTCATTTAGTCATACACAATGTACTGTATGTTATACTGTGTTTGGTGCCACTGCAGATGCTGAAGAAAAAAGAGGAGCAGAGCATGCCTTTGCAACGGAGGTAGGATCACATTTGCTCTTACAATATTCCACAATGATTGTGTTCAGTACTTCTGGAATAATAGCCGAGGGTAATTGAATGAAGCATGGACAGAGTTGTGATAGGTTTGCAACTGTGTTTGACCCGAGATGACATTCAGTGTTGTATAAGATACAGTATGTGTGTGTGCATTTTTGTATGTGTATTACAACGCATCATGACTGCAAGGTATACATGTAAAAAGTTGTAACTAAAATATTAGGTATGTAATCCTCCGGCTGATGTTTTATGTCCATTCCATCCCAACAGTGCCAGCGTTAGGGTCACTAACAAAATTGAGTCCGATAAGGTAAAGTTTTATTTTTCGTTGGTGGTCATCACCATATGTCATTTCAAGCTAAAGTTCATCTCATTTATCACACTTCTTTATTTTATTTTTCTTAAAGGGCGATCAAGATGAGGAACAGCAGTCACCATTTAAGAGAAAGTAAATTGGTCCTTTTTATCCTACATCATAGTTCTGGGTGTGGAATGAAACTATTGTTGTATGACTTTAAGAAAAAAAATAAAATCATGATATTCTAGATGGTCTGATATAATATATGGTGTTATATTGTGTTTGTAATTATAATTGTGAATATGTTTATGATTATGGGTGTAATGTTAATATTGCTGATGTAATCATACATTCTTTACCGTTTGATTTCATTTTTATTTGCTATTAATTTCCTAGCTCTAAACAGAGGATATCAGCTAGGTCCATCCAGGAGACGATGGACAGACTTAACCAAGCTGCACAGGTGGGGCGAGCTTTTGTCTTTCTGTCTTAACTATTATCTTTGTAGTTTAATCAGGCCTATTATCGATATAGTGACTTATCTAGCTTACAATGGAGAGGCTTAATCAAGCTGCACATTTTCTCCAGTTATCCATATTTCTCCAGTTAACCCTATGCATGCTGGCATACAGGATTATGCCACTATTTTGGGGTTGATGAATATGGTTAAAATCGTTGCCCTGGGTTTATAAAGGTGGTAAAGTGACTTATTTTTCATGTGAGGCGTTGTCTTGTTTTAAGGAGGAAGTAAGTATCTAAGCTAGTGAGAGTTAATGGATCATTCATGCTACAGTGATCCATTGACTTTCACTAGCTTAGCTACATACAGTATTCCCTCTTTTAACTTGTCTTAAAGCAAGACAAAGCCTAACATGAAAAATAAGACACTTTACCACCTTTATAAACCCCGGCCAATGATTTTAATTGTATAAAGCCCCAAAATAGTGCCATACCCCTTTAAGCTGCCCAGATGTGTTATGTTTTTCATTTTCTTGTTAGCTACTGTACCACCATGTTCTAAGCAAGCCTAAATCAGCACATAGGCCTACTTGTAACAAGGATGTACTGAGTGGAAAATACAGTTGCTGAATTCCGCTCCCATCATGTAACTCCCAGGATGACTTCTATGTCACAGCATAAAATAATTGGGCAGTTATAAGCAATCAGGTCTCAGAAGTGAAATACAAGTTGAATAGAATACTGGAAATAACATATCAGCCTCCAGTGTCATGAAGTACTCATGCCCAATGCTCAAGTTCAGAAAACAGTTCAGAAAAACGTTCTCTTGCCTTACAGCTGCACCTGTATTACTGAAGGCTTGTGCGCAAGGACTTCCAAGTACTTTGATCGTTCACTCATGTTCATCCGTCTGCCTCGTACAGAAACAATCGGGCAAGTCTCCGTACCATCCTGAGAGGACACTGTTCCTGAATGACGAGGTGCTGAGGAAGAAGAGTCTATTTGAGAAAGAGCAACAGAAGGGAGAGAAGGAGTCTGGAATAAGCAGACAGGTAAGACAGATGAGTGGTTACACAAGTCCAACTCATTCCATTTTTACTTTAAAGGTTCATCACTGCTCTTCTCTCTTATTTCGAACCAGTCAGATTTGTTATCAGATTTATACACATTTAATCTATATTCTGCTTTGTCATCTATCCAGAAATGCCCCTATGAGGGAATATATTGATATACGTATTGAATTTAGTTGAATTGAAATAAATTGATGGCAAGGATGGTGCAGTAAATGTTGTTATTCCTCTGATTGTTCGTTGTGGTTGATTTTTTGTGTGTGTGCATGTTGCCAAATTAGACACACATCATAGATGTTATCCATTGCCGTAGCACGAGTCCCTTCTTTACGTGATCTCCTTTGCATCCGACATTGTCTACCTCCCTTGCCCCCCCCCCCCCCCCCCCCCCCCCGTTTTTTCCCCCTAAACTGCAACCCCTGTTAAAAACTACTTCCCACGGCCATGCATTTGAGAGCTCTTTTTCTCTTCATTAGGAATTCCGTAACTTCTCATCTGGGATAGGGGATCGGATTAACCGCTGGGTCCAGAAGCAGTCCAAACCCAGTAGCAGCCCATCCTCCTCATCGGTGAGTATCACCTTTGTTACATTAAGTGGCCTGTTTTCTTTTTACCTCAGTTCCTCAACATAATACCACATTTAGACCTCGGGGTTGGTTTTCATTGCAGTTTTTGTGATATAAACTGTTACACACATTTCTTCTTTCAAATCTTTTAAATTGTTTTAACATGAGACAGAGCCCTCTATTCAAGCAACCTTTCAGCTGCTGTCTATAAGCTGGAACCCTATTTACTACATTTACTTCCCTGTACTATCAGACAGAGAGACAGCCAGACAGACAGACAGATAGACAGACAGACACACAATTGTTTACTTTGAGTACAGACAATTAATGACCTGCTGCCCTGATATTAGCTTATTCTTGTTGCGGTTTGTATTTACTGCAATGTCAGCAGAAAGAAACTGTTAGTTTCCTTTGTAGATGAAGGACAAGTGTAGCAGCCAGGGGGCAGTGTGGCTCTTCAGAGTGTTGGAGTGGCAGAGGTAAACAGGCCTGACCACAGTGACGCATCAAGAAAATATTACGGCATGAAGAAGAACATCTCACATGATCCTTCCAGAAATCACACAGGCATTACATTTGATATGTGAAGCAAAAACAACTGACTGGCACATGACCACGTTGAGGAAATGTTTTGGGAAGAAAGATATACTAGCATACATTGCACATTTAGAAATGTCTGAAGTAAAATTTTCTAAATTAATTGTTAACTTGAACTTCTCTAGGGTCACTTTTTTTCTTCACAAGTGCGTAGTTTCTTCGTTGATTTTTGTTTTTGTTGTGTTCTGGCCTACCACTGCACAATTGCAATAATCCTCTTTTGTCTAGGAATTCCGGACGGTGGACTTCCTTAGTAAGAAGATCCTGTTTGAGCATGGCAAAGGTGAAAGGCCATTGTCTCCCACTGCACCAAGCAATACAAACTAGTGGGGCATGTCACACTAGCCCAAGAAGGTAAGCTGCTCATTTGATTTCAGAGTATATTGACTCCTGATATTGACTGAAGGGGACCTCAGTTTCTGAATCTGTGATCAGAATGTCATTATTTCAGCTCAAAATGAACTCATCTCCTTAGCTAAATCATTTAGCTATATATTATACATTATATATTATACATATTCATGTAGTTAAGTCCCAGTAAAATATGAGAATACATAGGATTTTTCGTCTACGTGTTTGCATTGCCCAGTTTAACAGTATAGCGAAATGAAGCGTAGCAATGCAAGTCTATGGGAGCAAACAAATGTTCTTATAAACTACGATACTTTAAAATGAATGTTAAATTCACCAGAGTATAAAACTCTGCTCTGCTATTTAATCCTGTCCTGTGATCACATGCGGCTTGATGCTAATGCTCCCATTTACTTCCAGTCCAAGTTATGCTAATAATTCTGATACCAACAAATCTAAGTACTGAAACACTGAGAAGAAATTGATATGCATGGCATTCATGAATAATGCTTGAAAGGGTGGACTGTTCCTTTTAGTTGGGCCTGTTTTTTTCTGAAAAGTTGGACCTGATAGACCTGATATTTTGTAGGCTATGTCCTTTTGACTTTTCAACAGCTCTTTAAAGCCATATTTAACACGCCTTTAGCATGCGACAATTACAAACTAGAGGCTGTGTTACTAATTGTAGTTGTTCTTGAGCTGTGATCTACAGATGCCTTTGAGCTTTTAGAGTAGGCCTAACTAGTTGCTGTTGCCTGCTGAACATGTACTTTGTTTCCCCAGAGGCTGCTCAAATTGGCTCATGGTATTTTGGGCTAAATGGGCTATAACATTAGAATTTTTTTGACCTGAAGCTACATAATACTGTGTGTGGAGGCTGGTCTGGGAACGCAAAGGTTCATCTGTTTGTCAATGCCAGGTCAAGTCATTCAGTCAGCTGACTGTTACATCGGTTCTGTCTCTCTCCTCATCTGACGTCAATGATATGCAATTCTCTTACAGAACTGGGGGGCTTTGAAGACAGCAGGTCGACCAACACAGTGGATTGTATTTTTTTATATGATGGTAATTTGGAGTTGACGGGCTATGGTTCTTGTGTATGTCCACCTAAAATCATACTTTCACTTTGCTTTCCATGACATTATTTGCATGAAGTAAACAAACATAAGTAATTTTCTTTCACTTTCATTTTGTTTGAAGATGTAAACTTGCACAAGGTATACAAACGCAGTCCATCCACACTATTTGCATAGCATGATATTGACACAAGGGAATCCAGACATTTCCTTCGTCTGAAGGGGTAATCAGGCAAGACTCACTTTTTTTCAGACTCAATTTCAGTTTTTAGTTGTACTGTCTATACAAGTTGAAGTCAAACTGGAGCATATATGGTTATAAACAAAGCCATGTTATTCAATGTGAAAACTTATTTTATTTTATTTTCCCTTTACTGAAAATGCTTATAGCTCACCTGAAAACTAGTAAAGACTACAATTCATTATAATTGTGTAATGAAAAATGATTTTGTCGCAGGAATGGGCATAAATGAATTAATCTCAAAATATTCCTTAGTGCCTGGTACAGAAGCAGAGCACTAACCTGTGCATTTATGAATGTTTTATATTATTTCATTGTAATAACTTTCTTTTTCTGCGATTGTGAACCATGGAACACAGTCGAGCCTGTTGATTGGGGTGGGGATGCAGACAAGCAATGCTCATTAATGGGTGTAGCGTATACATTTACAGTTTACCTTTTAAGACATACAGTGCAAACAATGGGTAACCAAAATAAACCATTTGTTCAACTACCTACCTGTATTTTGAGAGTATTTATCTTTATTCATCGTGTTTCTATAGATACTGTACATTTTTGTGATAAATCTTTCTCTGTTTTGCCAATGATGATCTGTGGTACTTCCTACAGTCTGTACTTTGTATAAAGACTAATGTCAAAACATGAAGACCAATGTTTTTGTGCGCAAGGTGTTTTCCTACTGTGAGAAAAGTCAACCATTTTAGGTCATAGTCATTTTGTGCAGTTGCACAAATGAAGTAACCACAGGCAAGCAAGGGGAGGTTTTTATCAGTCACAGTTCTTTATCGGTAATCAGTTATCGGTAGTCAGTACTTGGTTTCAGATTTGACAAATATAACAGATCAGCTGACCTTTTTAGGGAATGAAGAGGTGGAGTGTGACCGCTATCTATGCGGTTAAAAATAACTAATCTGTACGTGTGTGGTGTGGAGTGGTGTGTGTGTGTGTGTGTGTGTGTGTGTGTGTGTGTGTGTGTGTGTGTGTGTGTGTGTGTGTGTGTGTGTGTGTGTGTGTGTGTGTGTGTGTGTGTGTGTGTGTGTGTGTGTGTGTAAGAGTGAGAGCATGTCTGTGAGAGAGATAGAAACCATGCACGTCTGTCTGCATACCTCTAAATGAGTGACCATTCTTTGCATGTGTGTGTGTGTGTGAGAGAGAGAGAGAGAGAGAGAGAGAGAGAGAGAGAGAGAGAGAGAGAGAGAGAGCGTTCTCATGTATTTGTATGTGTAGATGTACAGGGGTTAGACAAAATAATGGAAACGCCTGTCATTTTAGAGTGAAGTTTCATGGCTCAAGTGGACCGGCCTGTTGGCTAATCTTCATTATTGTCACATTTAATTGCACCAATAAGGTGAAGTGTAAAGATTCATTTAGCAGGGTAAGAGCACAGTTTTGCTCAAAACCTTGCAATGCACACAACATTAGGGGTGACATATCAGAGTTCAAAAAGGAGAAATTCTTGGTGCGCATGTAACTGTTACATCTTTGACTGAGACAGCAAGTCTTTGTAATGTACTAAGAGTCACGGTATCCAAGGTAATGTCTGCATACCACCAAGAAGGATGAACCACATCCAACAGGATTACCTGTGGATGCAAAATGGCTGTGGATGCAAAATGATAGGTGTTTCCATTACTTTGTCTAACCCCTGTATGTGTGTGTGTGTCAGTGCGTGTCTGTCTGTGTGTATATATATCGTGTGAGTGTAGTGGTGACGGTGGGTGACTTGGGTGGGCTATCTTGACCAGTTAAATACCCTCAGCCATCCAGCCCCCACCCTGTGCCCTCAAAGCTAAAAGGGTCCCACTCTTCCACTCTCCCCACATTGTCACAGTGGACTGTCCTTTTATTTCTTTCACTTCAGCTTCTGGTGAGAACATCCAACTCCATTGTAGACATTAGTAATATGTTATTTGTAGAAGTATTAGCAATTATGTTAATTGGTTATTATGTGTTTAATACTTTTAATATACATTTAATTAATTAATTATTATTCATTACTTTCTGAAGAGCAGTAGCAGATAGATAGATAGTAGTAGACTTTTTCAAAGCAGTAGTTTTCACATAGACTGTCGAAAGGCTGTTAGAACTCACAGAATATTGATATTGTTTTTTTTTCCTCACAGAGGAATTTTCCCTATACTGCACGCATGTATAGATTAGGTTTATCCTAATGTGATGATCAGATGGTTTTAGTGGTTAAATTAGTCAAAGCTATTGTTTGACTTAGTGCCAAAGTGCAGTAATTACATATTTTGTCAAGATTGAGTTCAGACTGAAAATGGTTTTTATTACACCTCCTGTGACCTATTTAGAGATATTGCAATGTCAAATTTGCAGTGACTACAATATCCGACCAAAGGATTGTAGAAGGCATTTTTCTGTTTCAATGTTGGCGTAGTTACGGCACTTTGCCTTTGGCGGTTTAGTTATGTTGAAATGATGAGGAAGGCCATCTCAACAGCTGCCGTTTCCCTCTGCAGACAAAACAACACAAAATGTCAGACAACGAAGAAGTTGAGGAATACGAGTAAGTGCCGTGAAAGTAAATGTAAAAATAATCATCAGACACATGACTAAAGATTAATCCAAACACAATGTTGTGACACTGACGCTCTAAATTAGGATGCTTAGTCATACAATATAGTATACATGATCTCCTTTTGTTTATGTTTTCATAATGAACAGGGAGCAGGAGGCGGGTAAGTCTGAACATGACTTGTCACTTCACTGAGCACACTGTATAGCATGATCTTTTTTTGTCATGACCATTTGGTATGATTCTTCCTTGAAGGGTTTTACAGTTCATGGAAGAGTATGTTGAGGTTTATGTATGTATGCACGTAAGTGTATGTTACAGTACGCAGTATATTTCAGGATATGTTCCAGTTTTAGGGTCATAATCAATCGTAAGCTACAACCAATTTAAGGGTATGGTCTTGTATAGCTGAAGGGTGTGTTTTAGGCTTCAAATTGAAGTATATTATTTGTATGTTTAAATGTATAAAGCAAAGTGATTACTACTGTAAGGTTGAGTTATGTGTAGGCCAATAGGCAACTTAAAGGTGATGCAAAGGGCATGGGCATCAATACAGTAGGTTTTCATGTGATTGTAAACTGGTATGTTGGCCTCAATACATCCTTTGCTTAGAAAGCAGACTATTGTGTTGTGAATGTACAGATATATATATAGTGAACTTTCTGCCTAACATGACAGGACATGGGATTATATGTGATTGTTTTGTGTGCACCGGATTTCTATGTTGCTTGGAAGTTTTAATGCTGTCTGTCTGATTTATATCTGAAATGCTCCCATCTGATACATGCTCCGAACCAAACACCTGCCCATAAGAAGAGGAAGTGATTGAAGGTATGACTCTGTTTTAGTGCCAGTAGCTCTCTGTCCTCTCCACAGAGAATCGGAGAATTATTAATCATCCAGTGAGTCATTGAACCACCTGACCGAACACCTCAAGATCAGACAGGCGCACAGCTGAAATAACTGAAACAGACATATGACACTATGACTAGATTGTGTCTTGATATTTACGACGATGAGTGTCTCAACGATCTCATTGTTTAATCTTTCCCAGAAGTCCTGCCCACAAGAGCTGCCTGAACCATATTCACTGAACCTTTAGTATCAGGCCTTCCCAGAACTAACACTTAAGTCTGTACAGTTTTAGAACATAAGTATGCAGGCACGGTGACTCTGCACACATAAATGGACATTTTAAGCTGACAGCAAAATTGCTGTTTACCGGTAAATATGTAGCCTACTGTAAGTGCTGCAGTGCTGATTTCAGAAAAAAATGCTATGATAGTTTTGTGTTGATCGGAAAGTTTCAGTCACTTTTGCACCCATCATTTGAATGGTTTTCATCCACATGCTACATTCAGTACATGTATACCCAGGGGCGCTGACAGCTTCCATTGGGCTTAGGACAAAGTCATCTAAAAGGGCCCCCTACCCAATACATACAATGTAATGGTGACCCAATTATTGCCCCCCCTATCTCTCTGAGCCCAGGACAACCCCTTTGTCCCCCTCTGTCGGTGGGCCTGTGTATACCCACTGATGTCTTTCAAACGTACACAAGGCCAGGGGCAGATCTAGCTATTTTGGGGCCCTAGGTGAAATTTAAACATCGGGCCCTCAAAAGTCATTCTTTAAACACGTACACAAAATAAGGGTCACCAATTGGCATGGAAGGAGTGTGCTTTTGAGTGATTTTGTCGCGTATATATCTTCCATTACTTAACATAAGTGACCAATTCAGATCAGGCCTTCTTATTTTGTGTGTTTATCGCAACTGGCATGCCAGTTGGGGTCCCTCTGGAGGGCAGATTTGCTCAGAGCCCTGTTGCCTAGGTTAGCCTAATGTTAAGTCTCCTTCTGGACAAGGTCATAGTCACATGGTCACAGCCAACATTATTAACAGGGAATCCCTACAGGCCTACTGTAGGGTATTTTACTCTCAACACTATCTTAACTAGTGCTTCTCAACGGGGGCGTTGGGGAGCTGATGAGGGCAAGGGGGCGTTTGTTCAAAAAAAAGGTTGAGAACCACTGATCTAGACAGTAGACAGCACAAGATAATCAGACCAAAAAACAAAAGGCATCATGGGTAGTCATATCCGAATAATGTCATGTGATGTAATCCTGATGCCATGGCTTTACGCATTGGCTGTGGCGACTAAGTTTGTGTATTATGTCCGTGTGTGTATGTACTGTCTATGGGTATGTGTTTACCTTCGTATTTGTGTATGTGTTTGTATTTTGGTTTGTGTTTGTGTTACGATCCTCTCAGCTGATACTATGGAGTTTGTTTTCCAAAACCATAGTTGCTACCCACTTGTTTTTGATTGTGATGCAATCTACCCCTATCAATGCAATCTAACTAAGTTGTGTTGGTTGGGTTGAAGTTGCTAACAACATCTATTCTACCAAGCTACTATGGTATTGGTAAAGAAGCGCACTGGTGCTTACTAACTGTCTGCTCTTGCTTTGGCCAGAAGGGGAGGAGGAGGAGGTGGCAGAGGAGGTGGAAGGTAGTGCTTCTTGCTCTCACTTTTACTTTTGCTCTTCAGGGGTGCATTTCTCAAAAGCATAGTTGTAGCCAGTTAGCAACTTGGATAGTTGTCATTCAATAGCATTGTCAATGGCAATAATGTAGCTAACATAGTTAGAAAATATGGCTTCGAGAAATGCATCTCAGTTTCTCTCTTATTTTCATTGCTGTATTTCTCAAAAGTGCAGTTGTTAGCTAGTTTGCAACTTGGGTAGTTACCAATGGGAAACTGCAATGCAAGCAGCCCAGTAGCTAATGTAGTTAGCAACTATGGTTCCAAGAAATGCACCCCAGAGTTGTATAAAGTAGAAGTAGAAGTGCACACTTACAGATGTAAATACAACACTAGTAGTATGATATTACACAGTTGAAATCATGCAATATCATACCATTTTTATCATAATTACATATGTAAGAATACTTGTACTTCTACTTTATATGAATCTGCTTCTTTCGCTCTTTTGCTCTTGCTTTTACTTTATTATTTCGGGGAAGGTAACACTGTACACAAATAGCAGCATGGTTTAACTTGAAATCACAAGTTTAACAGCTGCCTCAGAATGCCTAGTTAATTGTAGTAAATGCTTATTGTAAATTGTGTGGAGCTTTGAAAACAAAGCTGCTACTCAAAGCTTCACATAACTTACAATAAGGATTTGAGTTAACTCGGAATTCTGAGGCAGCTGGTAAACTTGAGATTTCAAGTTAAACCGTGCTGATATTTTTTACGTTTTCTTTTACTTTAGCTCTCAGTGCTGCTCTTCCTCTCAGTGTTGATATTGCTGCCATTGCTGCCCTGACTTGCTGTGCTTTGCTTATCCGTCGTTATCACATATCAAATGCAAAGCAGTGAACTTTGCACGGCTGATCAGGATTCAGAAATTGCACAATGAAGGCAGCTGTTGCCTTGACAACAATGGCAGAGGTGTGGGCGTGAATTTGGATTTTTTTAAGACATGCAAAAAATAATATACAGTGGGACCTTCCTGGTTAAATAAAGGCCAAATTAACTATACTGCAGTATAACACACACATACAAACACATAGACCCACACACGCACACACGCACGCACGCACACACACACACACACACACACACACACACACACACACACACACACACACACACACACACACACACACACACACACACACACACACACACACACACAAAAGGGCCGTCAGGCTTGTAATCGAGGTTAAACACTGTATAGTTATGGCTGTAAACTGCAACAATGCCTTTTCCATGACCTCTTATAAAGGTATGTATGTAGACTACACACATTTTTAACGGCTTTGGCACCGTTTACCTTCCTTATATATTCTTTTTCTAAACTAACACAACAGTGGATTCCTTTGTCTATACATGGACATACAAAGAGCAGTTCATGAACTTCAACACCTCTTATCAACCTGTCGCTCATCCACAAACAGGCATGGGAAGATATGGGAAGCTCAAGTGTTGTTATCTGTGTCCATGTGCATAGCAATGCTAGCCCCTCAGACAGCACGCAGCCTCTGCCTGTGCCACTACAGTCAAGTAGGATAGTGAAATCACAGGTCGAGCACACACACACACACACACACACACACACACACACACACACACACACACACACACACACACACACACACACACACACACACACACACACACACACACACACACACACACACACACACACACACACACACACACACACACAAAGAGTTGTGTCTTTCTATGTCAGCTATACACACACACACATGCACGCACGCACACACACACAATGGTTGTGTCTTTCCATGTCAGCTATGTCAGTGTGAAATGATAGGGCAGATTACAATGGTGCCGAGGATACAAGTGTCTTATCTGCAGACCTGGCCATTGTTTCATTGCCGTTTTCACAAGCTGGATATGCATGACCGATAAGAAATTTACTTTTATTTTTGTCTGATAGGCCTATGGGTTTGCCACTGCCTTTTGGAATTAACAGCGTGTGACACTGTTGGATTAAGTATGCTGTTTGTATGTTTTCATTTTAAATCTGGGAGGCATTCCAATTTGGCTTTGGGAATCAATGTTGATTCATTGAAAACAATACAAGACAGTCAAGTCAAAGGGGCTTGTCAAATTCTTCTATATACTGTAACTGACATTACACAGAGAATTGGAAATTGTGTTACAACAACAGACTCCAGATGTGCAATTCAGTACATACGATGACAATGTATGTCTGTAAAATGACCTGATGTATCATTGGGTGAGTGACCAGATGGTATGAAAACACGCAACTGAAGCTTGACTAAAATTTCTCTCCCATGCAAGAGGAAGATACCGAGCCCTTAAAATGACATGTGAGAGTAAAAAAAAACCTAGGTGTTTCTCCTGCGCACCAGAAACTTTTGCGTGCCCACCAGAAACTTTTGCGTGTCCACCAGAAACTGTACTTTTTGGTGGGCACGAGGAAAGTTTCTAGTGTGCAGTGTTTCTAGTGTTTTTACTCTCACTTGTCATTTTAAGGGCTCCATAGTAAGATGTAGAGAAGGAGGCATTCATACATAATGCAATCACATGTGTTGTAGTTTCATTATTCATTACAAATTCAGTGGGCTCTGTTTGGCAAAATTGGCAAATCTGTTGAAATATTTTATTGCAGCTTGGCCTGTTGATGGGCTTATTCACTCTTTGCTGAAAACAATCAACTACATCATAACAGCATTGTTATGACAATGCAAAGAGTCACAAGCAACCTATTAAGACTTGGTCATTGTAATTTTGGTGAAAATAAGTTTATAATTCATGCTCTGCCCTAAGACGGTATGAAAAAGCCTGACAGCAGTGTGTTGTCACTGGATTTCCGTGCAGAGGTGCAGGAGGAGGAGGTTGAGGAGGAGACTGCGGCGGAGGCAGATGCAGAGGGAGAAGCAGAGGAGGCGGGGGAGGAGGAGGCACAACAGGAGCCTGGTACATACTGCAGTGCACACACACACACACAGACACACACACACACACACACACACACACACACACACACACACACACACACACACACACACACACACACACACACACACACACACACACACACACACACACACACTCACATGCACCCACATACATACATTCTCTGGCTATCTCTATGTCTCTTCCTCGCACGCTACGACTGATTTGTAAGAAACCCTTACATAACAACCATTTTAGCACTCACAGCTCCATTTAGGCAGATTTCATATTTTGTTTTAAGCTTGACTATTTGAAAATGAATACCTACTTACATGTTATTGTTTACATGCATATACGGTAGTCAAAGGAGCCGGAGCAAGAAAAAAATGTAAGGCAAAGGCAAAAGGTGATAAAAGATTAAACTTGCAAAATTAAAAAAATGGGTAGGTAATTACCTGGCCCTCTCAGATCTCTCCTTGTCTAATTGTACTTATCTCATGTAATGCTAATTATGTAAGCCGTAATGTTGGTTGTCATCACTCCATACCATACAGACAAAATGGGGGAAAAGAAGGAATGCAAATAATGTGAAAGCATGCCTCTGTGTGTGTGTGCATGTGCGTGCGTGCGTGCGTGCGTGTGCGTGACTGAGTGTGTGTGTGTGTGTGTGTGTGTGTGTGACTGAGTGTGTGTGTGTGTGTGTGTGTGTGTGTGTGTGTGTGTGTGTGTGTGTGTGTGTGTGTGTGTGTGTGTGTGTGTGTGTGTGTGTGTGTGTGTGTGTGTGTGTGTGTCTTTGTTTGCAAACACAGCCTTGCCTGCATGCCTGTCGTTACATGTGTGTGTGAGTGTGTATACAGCACTGTACAATATGTGATGGAGTCTGAGGCACCACACCCATGGGCTTGGCCTCCCTGGACTTAGCATAGGATACTAGATGTGTGTTCTGATGCACTGGACTCTGTGCTATACATTCCTGTTAAGATACAACACCTCTTCTCTCAGGAGGCCCATAGCCTACAATAGTCCTCACTCGCTACTGCATGCACCATTTCCATTGCACTATACTCACAGCCAGGGCTGCTGACAGCTTTGCCTGGGACCGGGACAGAGCCATCAGAAAGGTCCCTCCATTCCCCTCTACTCAATACAAGGACCAAACTCTGGGCCGCCCATATCCCTGGACCCGGCACAATTGACCCCTTTGGCAACCCCACCCCCAGCTTCCTTGCTCACACATCACAAATTCCTGCCCATGTTTAGCCAGTGCTGTCAGTCGGAGGAGGGCTGTCTTTGTTCACTGGCTTATCACCTCCCTAACCTTAACCTTACCCTACCCAACACTACCCTTCCTTACCCTGTCCAGCATGGCCCTGAGAGACGTCTCTCTCAGCCTGTCAGTCTGTCAGCTCTCCTTTACAAACACCTCCTCACTCCTCCCCTCCATGAACACCATGCACTCATCTTTATCACTGTGCTATTTATGCCATATCTGCAAACCCACCTCCTCAACAGCATCACCCCCCACCACCACCACCACCACCACTACCACTACCACCAGCATCACCAGCACGACCATAACCCTATGTGACTTCACCATAAAATGTTTCTATTCTTCTCTACTCATCTCTATTCTGCTCTACCTGACTCTACTCCTTACTCTACTCTACTCCCTACTTCATTCTATCATACTGTGCTTGATATTGCAATACAGTGTCCTGCTCTAGTCTATTAATCTCTACTCTACTCTACTCTACACTAACTTATTCCTCCACTCTTCTTCTCTTCACTGCACTAATCTATTCTACTCTAATACTCAACTGTACTCTACCCAACTCTACTCTACTCTACTCTACTCTACTCTACTCTACGTTACTATACTCTACTCTGCCGTTCTCTACTCTATTCTACTAGGCCATTCTCTACTCTACCCTCCTCTACTGTACACTACCCTCCTCAACACTACTACACCCCCTCCACCTCTATCTCCATCCTGTCCTCCATGTGTTTGTTGTTATCCCCTGCCCTGTCGTACCCTGCCGTGCCCTGCTGTGCCCTGCTGTTGCTTGGTTAACCCTCTCCCTTCATTGCAGAGGCAGATGAGGAACAGGAGGATGGAGAAGGTAAAGGCTTTGGCTTGGCTTTGGCTTTGGCGCCACCTCTGTAATTGGTCAAAAACCACTGTGGGGAGTCTGTGATTGGGCAAGACAAATGAGTGGAGGAGCCAGAGAGGGAGGCCACTCTAGTCTTTTGGATTATACATAGCATACTGTAAGAGTAAGCTGAAAAGGTTCACACTTTCAGTACATTGATGACGTAGTCTGGTATACAAGGTTATGCACTAAACCTAGGGCTAACTGCTACTGTACGGGGTCTTTTTCAGCCTTTTTTCAGTATTATTGCCCTTGGGGGAGGAAAACTTTGACTTCTGCATTTTTATATATAATGGGGAGTAGTGTACACATTTACACAAAATAAAAATCCATTTTCACACAATGTGCATGCTCATTAACATATTCCATGGCACTATTGTCTGTGCCTTCTGTGATTGTGATGTTATGTGTAATATTTCCAGGTGGTTGTCAACACCCAACGCTAGTATTTATATGAGTAAAACCACAATACTTCCAGTGATCCTGTCAATGGCGAAGTTGGCATAATTATGTAATTGCCACCGCTGTCACTTGTCATTGTCAATGGCAGCTGAACCTGTGCAGACATGCTCTTGGTAGTACTTACCGTGTATGGTATAAACAAAAAATAGGTTTTTAAATTATTATTTTTTAGTAACCGATAAGAAGCACTTAATCATTTGAACAATACTGTGTGTACTAATTATATGAATTTCAACAAGTTCACAATACCTTAGTCTCTATGGTGACTGGTTCAAGTGAAGGTTGAAGAGTACTCACCCCAGTGGGAACAGGCTTCTCTGATATCTCTTAGTTTTCAAATGGTTCCTAGTTATCCAGTTTGTGCTATTTGAAATGGCTGCCAATTTCTGTTCATTTCTAGCAGTTACACCCTTGGGCTAACAATTAAAACCAAGTAATCCACACCCATTGCCACTCATTTTATGTGAGACCTACATCTCTGTGGGAACCTCAGCACAAACCCATACAGAATTACTTGGTGTCGAGAGTGTGCTGCAGAATTAGACAGAGTTGTTGGTGGGGAAGGTTACAAAAATGTTAGTTTTCAACTCTTGTCCTGAGGTGAGGAGTTTTTTTGTTAATGGCTACAAGCTGCTGAATGGTCCTCTACACAAGACAAAAAGGAGACAAAGGGATACGAATTAAAAACAAGTGGAACCTATTGCCAAAGGGCTCCGTTTCAAGGCTTTTCAATAAGATGTAGGTTTACAAAGTCAATGAGGTTCTCTTTCAGCCTCTCCGTGCGACCTATAGGAGTCTCATCCTTTGTAGTACAATCACAAAAACATTTACCATCCCTGCCGAACGCAAAAAGGCTGGCCTTTTCCTGCTGTCCTCGGCAGCTATAAAAGGCAGCGCGCACCTGCACACATCCTTGTTCCATCCTTCGCTTTCGCGAGTCATCACAGATATACTTTACCTCCCATAATTCAGTAACTGTCCGACTAAGAACCATGGGTGGTAACGGTTAAGGAAGCTGAATTAGCAAAGAAACGGAATTCAACTCCCGGACGATCTTCGAAAGCAGCGAAGAAGGGTAAGTTTGAAGACTTGACCGAAGACCAGAGTTCGTCTCTGCTAGTCGACCATCTTACCCAGTGGAGCTAAGGAGGAGCTTAGCGTGACTGGAACAAGAGTAGTCTCGTACTGTCTCTTAATTCCCGGCCACATTCGCTTATCTGGAAGGAAAGGCTTCTGCTTTCTGCTTCGGCAGAAAAAAGTTAATAGTCTTTTGTAGCCGAAACTTCGGAGCTATTAGCTATCCTCATGAGGCTAACAGTTGGCACGTCACTGTGTCCTTAGCCTTGACCATACACACACCCCCGTGTCTGCTGCTGCTACCTGGATACCCTTTGGTTACCCTGGACTAACACAAGTATTTCACCTAACAAGCGAATTCATATACTTGTCCCCTGTGGGTTCAATGGAGGTTATTTTTGCTTCGGCAGAAAAAGGTTAATAGTCTTTTGTCGCCGAACTTTGGTTCAGCGTGACAGAGCTATTAGCTTCCTCACAAGGCTAGCAGCCGGCACTTCACTGCGTCCTTTGCCTTGACCACAAATAACCCAGTGTCTGCCGCTACGGTTGGATACCCTACGGTTACCCTGGACTAACACAAGTATTTCGCCTAACAAACAAACTCATATCGGTTCAGACTATTAGCAATTCTCAAGAGGCTAACAGCAGTCACTCGCCTGTGTCCTTAGGCATGACTGTATACACCCCCGTGTATGTTCCCACTACTCGGATACCCTTCGGCTATCCTGAGTTAACACAAACATTTCCCAGCTAATCGCCTAACCTTCCCGGGGTACTTAGCTAAACTCACAGACGCAGTGCTAGCTGTGGCTAACTCCCTAGTTTCGCTTCGTCACTGTTGGGCTTCCACGGGCATCCCCACAGTGAAAGGTCCATTTTGCGCAGCTTGTCCCTCAACGGCGTACACAATGGCTGTTTGTAAAACATCTTGTAGAAGACCTTAGTCTTCCACTTGTGGCCAGGTTACGTTAGCTACCAAGCTATCCGGCTAACCTCCCCCTGATACATGACGACCCCTGCCAGAGAGACTGTGGGCTCGGAATAGTAGATACAGATACTCACACTGTGTGATCTGTTGTATCGATGTCTCCTTTCGTCCGAGGGACGGTCGAAGGTGAACCGTGTCATTGGGATGATTCTCATTCACACCGCGGTTCATATCCCCTGAGGTGTAAAACGCCCTGCGTGACTGTGTCCCGTTAGTGGCTAATTCTCTGAAAAGGCAGAGAGGTGACTGTCGAAACATTCGGTTCAGCTCTCTGGTCTGGTGGGTATGTACGGTGTATGGTCACCCTCCGAAATGGAGCGGCCCTAGAGACACTCATGGTCAACCTCTCATCCATGAACAATAGCGACGAAGTGGCGGTCGTGGACCACCCTGCTTCCCTGACTTCCCGGCGCCGTGCCTCGTCATGCGCTCGGTGCATCATGGTGATTGGTTCACTTCAGTTGATCTGAAGGTTGCCTATTTCCAAATTCATATCTGCCCTCCGCGTAGGTGATACCCACACGAGGGCGTATCTTACAAGATCATGGTGCTTCCCTTTGGGTTAGCCCTAAACCCTTGCATATGCATACGCAGGCCGAACTCCTGACGCTGCGTGAACAGGGTGTGCAAGTCCTGGCCTACTCAAATTGACCGGTGCTGACTGTCCTCCAAGCCAGAGCGCAGACAGATCTTTTGGAACCCCTCCTACACGGCTTGGGGTTTACCATCAATTGGCAGTAGAGCTATCTCCTGCCAGCACAAAATGTTGTGTTCATCGGCATGACCCTCGACCCAGTTGCGTAGAGGGCTACCTGTCCTCGATGCGGGTGAAGACCTACCGTTGCGCAAATTATTGTGCCTCCTGGTCTCTCCATTATCCGCATGTCACAATAACTACCTAGGACTCCTGATGGTGTTCCTGGCTCCGAGGCTTTTGAGCCTCTCGTAACTGGGTGCCACGTCTGGTCCGTACAAACAGCATGACAGTGGTACTCTATGTTCACAGTCAAGGTGGTTCACGTTCCAGGCAATTACACTGCCTGGTTAAATGGCTGCTGCTTGGGCAGACAGGCACCTCCTCTCTGTGAGAGCTCCGCATGTGCCAAGTGCCCTGAACACTGGAGCTGACTTTCTTTCTAGACAAGGCCCGTGCTCGATGGAAGGGAGACTCCATCCTGAGACGGTGGGCTTGATATGGGACCACTGCAGGTTGTTTTTCTCTAAAGACCCGTGTGATCCTGCCTTGGGCTGTACACCTTTCCCCCGGTGGCCCTGCTTATGGTGGTTCTACACAAAGTTTGTCTAGAACGTCGGCCTCTGCTGCTAGTTGCCCCCTGTTGGGTGGGGCGTCCCTGGCTAGCGAAGATTGCTAGCCTGCTTACGGCTGAGCCTTGGGAGAGCTGAGGGCTCCATGGGTGTGGCCCGTTCAAGACCGGGCGGGCGTCATTGAGGGGGCCAGTGCCCCATTCTACAGGCTTCTGCCACATATCTGAAGACCATTGGCTGTGCCCTTGGGGCTCCAGTTATTCCTGGGCTGTTCATCTATGCCAGGGATGTCAAACTCAGGCCTGGGTTCCAAATCTGGCCCGCGGAGTCATTTTATTTGGCCCCCAAGATCATTTCAAATGTGTATTGTAGTTGGCCAACAATACATCATTAATGTGTAACATGACTTGATCATGAAATTTGGTGTATCACAGGATGTGCAGGCACATTTGAGCTACCATATTTGATGGGAAAAGTGTGTGTGGAATATAGTATGAGTATTAAGTGCATACATGCACAATTTAAATCCATGTTTTAAAATATGTATTGACCTCGGCCCGCGACTTCGTTTTAGATTTTAATTTTGGCCCTCAGTCAATTTGAGCTCTGAAAGCTCAGGATGGTGGTAACAAGAGGATGAGGCCAGCCTTTTTGCCTTCGGCAGGCAGTAAATGTTTTCGTGATTGTACTACAAAGGATGAGACTCATAGGAGTGGACACTCTCTTTCCATTCCTTCAGAGAACCGGGACATATATATGTCCTAATGTTTTGAAGCACTGAACTACTGTAGTTTAGTATAGATGGGTTTGAAATGTACCTCTAGTCATCATTGTCAATTTCTCTCACCCTTTCCTTCCATTACACGCACACCCCACCCAACCCCGCAACCATCTCTGCATCAGAAGAGGTGAAACCAAAATTCAAGTAAGTGTGCTACACAGTTATGATGACAATTAATTACACTATAGACTTTTCATAATTTGTACATAATTTATTCATCATTTCCTCTTCATTACACATCATTTTCTTCTTGTTTTACTTCTTCATTTTGTTTTTGTTGTTGTTGTCGTCATCGTCGTCGTCTTCTTCTTCTTCTTCTTCTTCTTCTACTTCTTCTTCTTCTTCTTCTTCTTCTTCTTCTTCTTCTTCTTAGTATTATTAGTTGTACTAATAGTAGTAGTAATAATAATAGTAGTAGTAATAATAGTAGTAGTAGTATTAGCAGTGTATAAGTAGAAAAATGAATACTGATGTTGGTGTTCCTCCATAATAGGCCTTTCATGATGCCCAATCTGGTGCCTCCCAAGATTCCAGATGGAGAGAAGGTCGACTTTGATGTAAGACCATCACAAACAAAAAATATATCCTGCCATCAACTTCATTACATTACTACAGTATATGGTATGATATGTATATGTTATGTTATCGCGCGATAAAAAAAATGCAGTGTTCATTCAATTGTTCATTCAAATTCAGTGTTTATTTAGAGAATCAATTTAACATCTTCTTAAGTGTATGTGGTCCCAGGGTTGAATAACACTGCATTTTTTACTGTGCAGTACTGTGTACAATATTTGTTCTACTGTTTTTGTCTTGCTGTGAACCAAGCAACGACATCCTGTTTCGTTAATTGAATAACAAATCAGACAAACAGCCTATAACGCATGCCTTCTGGACAGAACCCCACAATCACAGCCCATGCCAACATGCTAACAGTTGATGGCATGTGTCTGTCATGATAACTGTACATGTTAAAATCACACCAGTGATATGTCGACGACATACTTCTGTTGATCATGTCAAACACTAGGCTTAATCCATACAGTAAGTCGCTTCACGATTGCACACCTTAAAATCCCATCAGAATACAGTGTATATTGATGACATACCATATTCAATCTTTAAATCCTTTAATCTTTGAATATTAGAACACATGTCTACATGTCTATATTATGTGGTGACAGATGTTTTTTTGTGTGGAGACAGATATGGTGACAAACAGATGAGTCTGATTGAAGGCATGGGTCTTTGTGCAGAATTTCAGGAGAAATTGATGAGACATATTGAAGGCATGCACTGTATACATTTTGAGACATATTGAAGGCATGCACTGTATGTTTTGCAGTGCAGTAGGGAGGTGGGGTTGTATGGGAGCACGTGATGAGAGATGAATGAGTTTGATTGAAGGCATGTAACTGTATATGTGTTTGGGTGGGTTTGTGTGTCCCATAAGCGCATGGAGAAAGGCCCGATTGAGGGAGTATATCAGTATGTGTTTTGGTGGGTTTGTGTTTGTTTGTGGAGCAGGATATTCAGCATGAGTGCATGGAAAAAGACCCGATATGAGGGAGTGTTTAACTTTATGTGTTTTGGTGGGTTTGTTTTTTATTTGTTTGTGGGGCAGGACATCCACCGTAAGCGCATGGAGAAAGACCTGATTGAGCTGCAGACGCTGATTGAGGCCCACTTTGAGAGCCGCAACAAGGAGGAGGAAGAGCTGGTCAACCTGACGGACAGGATCGTGAGTCCACCCACCCATCTGTTTCACCATGCAAAACTTTGAATACCTACTAAACACTGTGCAAATATTGCTATTACCAATATTTTTCTTTTTTTACATAGCTGGAATGTTAAATCAGGTAGACTATTGTTAAGAGAAGAGGCTGTATAAACTGCTGTTTCATAATGCAATGGTTTGTTACAGTAAGCTTATTTGAGTCTGGAGAGGAAACAAGGGGTAGGGTTGGAAAATGACTAGGGCTGCAACAATATTGTATTGAACTGAGAAATCACAATACACCGTCACGGTACTGTATTGTGATGCAAGGAGGCAGTTTCATGATACGCCCTTTCAAAGTTTTGTTACCTTTCAGTCCAGAAAACAATATAAACCACATTATGTGATCTGATAGTGGTTCAAGTCATCATTTTTATTTTTTCATTTTCTCAACTTTTTTACATAATTAGTTGCCTCTTGTAACCTATTCTACCTACAAACTATTATAATTCTCATAGATCTAAAAAATTGTGGGGTGGATCGAACTGTATGTCAAAAATCATGATACGAACCGAATGGAGAGTTGAATATATTGTTACAGCCCTAGAAATGACTTAGGCCGTACTCAAGCCTGGGTCCTTATGGGCCTATAGCCCATGTATGGGCTGGTGCATCTCTGTACTGCTCCATAGAGCCTAATATAGTGCATTAATTTACTTACTTCATACTTTCCTACATACTTCATACATTAAATATTTTACTTCCTAAATGTTTCTCCTATTTTAATATTTTTCTGGGTATTTTACATCAGGTTACATCAGGTGTGTTACATCAGGTAGGTTATTGGCAAGACAAGTGGCTCTAGAAGTTGCTTTTAGGCAATACTAATGTATCAGCCTTTTCCAAATTTCCAAAGTTCCAAACTAAAGGCCATGGGTGGCGTGGGTTCAGTTTCAAAGTTTACAAACACAAGTTGCCAAAGAAGGGTTCTGGTTTATTCCAACGAAAAAGTCCACAGATTTTCTTCAAATAAAGTTCCAACAAAGGCATTCCATTTCCATAATCCGAATACTTGCATGGGTTAAATGGTCAAATGTTTTTATCTCGCCAAAACCATGCCACGCCCCCCGACATTACTTTCCAACTAAATTAGAGCGGCGGGCGTGACCTAATCTTATAGGAAGTATGAGAAGACACTAAAGGGCTTAAAGCGCTCAGGAGACTTTGCAGGGTAATATTACTCAGGTGCTCATCTGTACCGGGTTAAGTGTAGGTCCAAAAAAGGAAGGAAAAAGCAGAGGCACTCTGAGATTTGAGAAGAATATAAAAAAGCCTTTTAATTTAACATGGCAAATTCAGTTTAAAAGCACATGGGCCTACGCGTTGCGGCCATATTGGCCTTCATCGGGGCATAGACAAAGAAAGTAGGTCAAAGGTTAAAAAGGCACCCATAGATGTCATGTTATAGGAAGCATGTTTTAAGATAGCATATAATTGTAATTGTATACTGTATGCTGTATATTCTGTATAATTGTATTGTCGAGGTTACTTGTATATTTTATTACAATAGCTAGCCTGACCAGGGACTGAGGTTGCAAATTAGCTATCTAGCTACAAACCTTTTATGTACTCACATCTGCAAGCTATGTCATGGCCTTGCTGAGTCATGTTTGTAATAATGTGCACTGCATTGTCCCTGACAAATAAACTACAAATAAACAAATAAATAAATGATTGCACCTAGGTAGGCGTATCAATATTGCAGGTCGCAGTGCACTTAACAAAAAACAGAAATGGCCATGACAAATGAATGAATGAATGTTCCTAATATCAATGAAAGCACTTGTAACCTCTACGTTCTGTAGAAACATGACAAGTTTACTTCTCTCTATTAAGGGACAAGGTCATAAAACCTACAGTATTTTGTACAGAATGTACGTACTGTCTCTGTCAACACATCTCAGTGTGTGTGTGTGTGTGTGTGTGTGTGTGTGTGTGTGTGTGTGTGTGTGCGTGCGTGCGTGCGTGCGTGCGTGCGTGCGTGCGTGCGTGTGTGTGTGTGTGTGTGTGTGTGTGTGTGTGTGTGTGTGTGTGTGTGTGTGTGTGTGTGCGTGCGTGTGTGTGGTGATTAGTCTCCTCCGTCAGCACTAGCTCGTAACCTGGGCTTGTTGGGCTTGTCAAGTCTTTAAAGGGGATGTCTTTGAAACACAATACTGTGGCAGGTGCTTTAACAATGATTGTGGCTGGTGCTCTAACAATGATTGTGAGGGTGTGGGGTAAGGTCTCCTTTTTGACTGTATACACGTAGATTGCATTTCCTCACAGAAAATGCTGGAGTATGCTTGCCCTTCATGCATGCGTTGCCCCTCATGCATTTGTTGCCTTTCTTGCATGCACAACGCACATACACACCATCACACATTGTTCAAAAGACACACCACCAGCGAAAGGCTAAAAACAACTAATTTTGCCTAATGTTGTGCACCCACTTTGATGTATGTCCTTTAGGGATAGGGGAGATCATGTGTACCAAGTTTAGTTGTGATACAAGTAGGCGCTACTGAAATATGAGGTAACTTCCTGTTGATCTTCAAAATTTGACCTTAAAGGTCAACTTCGATGTTGGCAACCGAGTGATTCTGAAACCTTGGTGCATGCTTATAACGTCTGGCATGGATGCAAACTTTTGACCAAAAAAATGGCATACATTTTTTTTAGGGTCTTGGATCACTGACTATACAAAAAACAATTTTGTGAATTGTGGCACACCCCCAGTGGCTAATTTGCATGAAAATCGATATGCAGCCTCTGGCTATAGTGACGATATTGTGTATCCATTTTCGTTGTGATACGAGTTGGCGTTGCCGAGACATGAACTTACTTCCTGTTTGGCGACTTTGCAGCCAACTTTGATTGGCTCCTGTTCGAAGACGGTTCAATCAATCATTACGTAACTTTCAGGGTAGATGGATCTCAGTCCGAAGATGCCCTGCTGCTTGGGAAAATCAGAAAAAAAATTGTGGGCAGGGCAAAAAATGACATAAGGTGCGTTAGATTCGCCCAAGGATTTTGAAAATTGGACCTACGGTTCAAAAGTGACCGTTTTCCTGTTGGTGGCGCTAGAGAGTTCGAAATATCCCTAAATAAAATACAATCTCTGAATGTATTGGCATTGCTATTGGATCTTTTTTTTCATGCTGTGACCGAATACATCCGGTGTAGAGTAATAAAAATAAACGGTCGAATAATAACAATAATACTTTTATTTGTAAAGCACATTTTCATACAAAGAATGTAGCTCAAATTTCTCGGACAATAAAAGTTTAAAGTTTAAAACATAAAAGCGGCGAGTAAAAGAGCACATTGACACAGAAAGAAAGTTGACACAGACTCATCCCCTGCCTTGTTGTCTTATACTGGTAAAGAATTCAAACCTGTCACAATCCACATTCCAAGCCAGTTTATTGCTAAACCACAGCTGTCCTATTAAGATTACGTCACAGACATTCAGGTGGAATATGGTGGTGCCACTGTTACTGTGTCTGTATGTGTCAATGTGGGTGTGCAGTCGTGATGGTGGCACTCACATTGTCCTGCGTTTGCGTGTATGTCTGTGCTGTGCTGTGTTTGTGTGTGTGTGTGTGTGTGTGTGTGTGTGTGTGTGTGTGTGTGTGTGTGTGTGTGTGTGTGTGTGTGTGTGTGTGTGTGTGTGTGTGTGTGTGTGTGTGTGTGTGTGTTTGTGATTTGTTTGTGTATGCCTGGTGAATGTGAATCATGATGATATCACTGACATTGTGTGTGTGGTGAATGTCTGTCTGATTTCTTTATTGCAGGAGAAGCGCCGGTCGGAGAGGGCCGAGCAGCAGCGTGTGCGCAGTGAGCGTGACAAAGAGAGGCAGAGGCGCATGGAGGTGAGTCACCCCAATCAGGGCAGACTGGCATCCTGGGCCGCTGACAGCTGTGGCCAGGCCCAGGACAAAGTCATCTGAAAGGGCCCTTCCCATCCAATACACATACATTGTAATGAGAACCCTATTCTTGCCCCCTCCTCTACCTGGGCCCAGGACAACTGAGCCCTTTGTTCCCCTCTGTCAGCTTCCATACTGGTATCCTCTACTCAACTCCACTCTACTCTACTTTACTCTACTCAACTCTACTCTTCTATACTCTCCCCTACTCTACTCTACCCTACTCTGCTCTACTCTACTTCAGTCAACTTTACTCTACTCTACTCTACTCAAATCTACTCTGCTCTATTCTATTCCACTCTACTCTACACTACTGTACTCTACTCTACTCTACTCTACTCTACTCTACTCTACTCTACTGTACTCTACTCTACTCTACTCTACTCTACTCTACTCTACTCTACTCTTCGTTACTCTACTCAACTTTGCTCTTCTCTCCTCCCCTCTTCTCTACTCTACTCTTCTACTCTAACCTACTCCCATTATCTTTGACTCTCTGCTCTGCTCTGAGCCAGGGCCAGGGCATTGCTGGATAATGACTGTTCATTACAGTAAGATGCATGACTCCTGCTGCCTGCCACTTCAGAGATACAATATAAATAAATGAAGGCCTTGATCTTGATCTTGTGGCATACGTGCAGAGACTTTGTCTTACAGAGGGTTCTTACAGACATTTCTTACAGACATTCATCCGTCCTGCCCAATACATCTACATAAAGGTCATGCTATTCCTGCTTGCTCTGAAGAAAGGGAACAGCATAAACAGCGGCGTTTGGAAATATTTTATTTTTGAAGACAGTAGCCTATTTTTATTTAATCATTACAATACGTTATTTCACTTTTAAAGTTAAGAAAAGTAAGCAGTGTGCGGTGTCTCTTGACTTTACGTTATTTCACTCTTTATTCTTTTTGTATCACTCAGGTTAGTTCCATCTCCTCTGATGAAGATGGACCCCAACACGTTTAATTGTATTTGAATATCTTGATCAAGTTTATTTGGATTTTTTTAATTCTCTTGAACAGGAGGAAAGGACGAGAAAAGAGGAGGAGGAGCAGAGGAAGAGAGCAGAGGAAGATGCCAAGAAAAAGAAAACTCTCACCAGCCTGCACTTTGGCGGTTACATGGCGAGAGTAAGGCATTAACCCCACGAACACACCAGAAGAGATCAAAGTTATCAAGAGTTGCCAGACTGTGTTCATAGCAAGAGCGACACGAGCGATTAAAAGCGACAGAGTATGATCGGTAAAAGCAGAATGCATTCCGACATTCCAATGCAGCGGCTGTCGCTAAACCGGATCATAGATCATTAGCATGATATTATCTTAAATTCAACTACAAAGTGTCACTCGAGTAACTCAAGTCGCCTCTTGTCACCCAAATCACTTTTGTCTCTTCTGTCACCAGTTCCTTCATACAAAGTCAGCTACTTCCATTGCAGGTGTTGCTCTAGTTACTGTCGTTATGTTTGTCAACATCAGGGCTGGACTGGTAATCTTGCATACAGAACATTTTTTTGGTGGCCAATGCTATTGTTTTTGTTTGTTTGTTTGTTTGTTTGTTTGTTGAGACTGGCTCTAAATTTACTAGATGGGCTGGCCCGCTGAGTTATCTTTAACACAGACAGTGGACGGAGCAAATCTTAATATTGTGAAAATCAGGGTGTTTATGTGAGGGGCGGGTCTATGCCAAAGATACCTGGGCTATTTTTCAGTCCCAGTTAAGTCATGGTCACCACTGAGGGTCTATGGTACATTCAGTTGAAAAGGTTAAGTGCAAAAAGACAGACCATCTAGAAACCATAACCAACAGTTCAGAGTGAATTATTTTGGTGTAGAACATTACTTCCAACCACTAGAAGTTTTCAGACGTTTCCCCTAATATAAGTGAAGACATCAAGAAGACAGTTATTAATTACACAGTTACATAGTTTATCATACATACATAAATACAGCAAGGAATGTAGCCCTCTCTGATGAAGTTTTCCTCGCGAATGAATGAGGTCATGTGGCTTGTGGTTCCAGGTTGTTTATGTTGTATCAATCCATCGTTGAAGTGTCTTAGAACCACAGGCTACATCCCTAGGCTACACAAGAAACAGTAATCTA
>NC_085866.1:56374660-56404660 GCF_034702125.1 Engraulis encrasicolus
TACACATCTCCGACCCTGTGTCATAGAATAACACACCGATATATTTGTTTTGTAGATCCTTCTGACTGTACATTGAACTGTTTTAATCTGTTGAGCATGCTCTCAACTAAACCAAAGCCAGCTATAATGTCCACAAGACATATAGAATACAGTTTGGATAGCAAGTCTGAAAGAAGACCATAGACAAACCATTCTCTTGGGTTTTGTCATTTTAGGTGTCTTTATTGTCCCCTTTTCATCTCAGATCTTTTCAGTATCCTTCATCTCTTTCATTTAATCATTTATTCCACAATTTTTTTACCTTCTTTTGAGATACATGTATGTTTTTTACACTGTCATCTGTTTCAACGCTATATGTTTTTATGTGATATGTAATGTTGGGGCACCTGTATTTCCCTTGGCAGTATAATAAAATGTACTTACTGTAGATGCTGACCTTGATTAAGCCTTACCATGAACTTTTTAATGATCTGCTTGCTTGATTTTTTAATGTGAGTTAAGAAAGCTATGACTGGGTAGCCATATTGGTGTTTGAAATGTATTAATGACTGAAGTTTAAGTTGACTTGCATTGCCCTCATGTCAGGTATGTGTTATCTCGCACATTCAAGAACATCATGCTCTATGCGGTCATTGGAAATATGTGGTGTTTGTTTGACATGGGAATACATGCATGCTCAATGGTGAATGCCATTGATGTCTGTTTGGATGTAGTCCAAAACAAACCATATTTCAAGAGGCACATTTCAGGTGTCTGCCGAGGGCAGAATATAGTCATGGGAGTCTGGTATGTAACTGATCTGAGGTAAAGCTACTGTGCTCTTCCTGTTTGAGGATTATAAAAAAACATGAACAGTGTGTCTAAGTGAATGATGTGGCTGTGTCCAACTCTACACCATGTTATCACAGTCTCACAGATCACCACATGCTCTGCCACACAGTTTTAGTTTTTTTTGTATTTTCTTAGAGACTGGTCCACAATTTAGAGCAGTGGTTCTGAACCTTTTTTTAACAAACGCCCCCATTAACCTCACCATAACCGGTAGAATACACCGGCCGTGACGCGATTGAAGCGACAGAGAATAACTTGTTGACGTTGTAGAGTACACCGGCCGTGACGCGATTGAAGTGACAGAGAATAACTCGTTGAACTTGTAACTTGTTGACATTGATAAGGTAGTCTGTATACGGTTTTGAAAACTGTTTGGCAATTTTGGCTATATTGGCGTTTCACTTCTTTAGATGCAGCCATGCATACGTTTACTATTACTATTAAAAAAAACTGTGACATTGAACTGCAGTGACTTCCCCGACTAGCCTACTACGAAGGCCTGCATGCATGCACTTGTGTTCTCTCTCGTGCATGGGGATGAAACAAGTAGGCTATGGCAGACGCCATATCATTAGATACAACTTTTCAAGCGTTATACTTTTCCACTCGGGTAGAAAGTTGGCGCAGAGGTGTCTGCTGCAGCACGAATGAAGTTCAGGTCACAAACATGGCTGAGCTGGGACCATAAAAAGCCCGGGCACATTATGCAATAAAAGGCAAAAAAGCGACTACATCAGCCTTATAACCCACCAGGGAATGCACTGAATGTTAGTCCAGGCTGATCACAAATGCGCAATACAGACAGAGCACAAGAACCACCGACGCACTTGCACACAAATCGCAGCATGCTGTTCATGTCAGCAAACAGGAAAACGTGCACAATAAGCATTAGAAACACCCAAACTGCGTGTCATCAAAACAAGCAGAATTGCTTTAGAACTAATGCTTTCACAAACATAATGTATTTGCGTAGCACACACAGCTAACCAGCTGTCAGTGCTGTCGTCCGAAGCTAGTAAGCAAAGTTCCGTACTTCTCATCAAACCGTCTCTGTAGAAAGCCACAATACACAGAACGGTAAACAAAATACTTTAGGAAATATGACACCAGAAGCAAAGTACCCTATAATATTTGCCGCGGCGGGCTCAGTGATGAATGAAACAGCGTAGCCTACCTGTAGGCCTAGTGCTACCATCCAATGCCTTCTTGCTAGCCCACATGACAACTAGTTTTTGGCTACGATTGAAACTTGTCACTTTCAACACATTAACTTCGGTTATTTGATTTTTCTGTCATCAGCGACGCCACGACACATGTGTTATTCCAAGTGGGAAATGGAGAGCTGGCCTTGCTAACTAGAACTACTAGACTGAAATTTGCAGGCTATGTCTGACTGGAGGTAGCCACTCAATTCCGCTGATGGAACTAGAACTTGTTACTTTATCTTTTTTTTATCAGGAGTGCGCAAGTTTTACGCACAGGAGTAAAAAGCAGGCTATCTGTCTTTGTAAATTAATGGTGCCCAGCCATAGTCTCTGCTCTTTGATTTGCTTCATGCTGCCTCTTCTCATATAATATGTTGTATTGTCACAACATTCATAGAAGACACAATAGGCGTAATATTTATTTTTAAAAAAAAAGAAAGAAAGAAACTCCCTCCACTGGTGAAGGTACGCACAGTGCGTACGGCCGTACGGCTCCAGGCGCTCTTAGCTGTCGCGACTTGTCGCTGAACCGCATCATAGCTCATTTGCATAACATTCCCATTAGTTCAACTACAAACTGTCGCTCTCGTCACGCGAATCGCCTCTAGTCTCCAGAATCGCTTTTGTCGCGCGACTCAATACAAAGTCAATTACTTCCGTTACTCGTCTCGCTCTTGTCGCGGCCAGTGTATTTGCCCGGTAAGCCTCCCAACACCACCTTGACCTCATCATAAGCCTGCAAACGAATCCTTAGTATTGAAAAATGGCAACTCTCAGCTGTGTCCTTCTCAATGACCCCCAGGGCTCCCTAACACCCCTGTAGAGCCCCCATTACCAATAACTAATTATAGAAAGTGGTGTGGACAAATGGCCAGGCCAACCCAGCATATAAAGACACTCTCTGCCATCAAAACAGATATTTGGTACTGTAGGGGCATGTTTGTGGTCCGTTGCTACACAACATGCTTTGTCCTTTGTTGCAGGTAAGATTTGGTAACTTGAAACAAGAACAACAGGTTCAGTACGACCAAAGCCCCCTGGCCTTTTCCATTTTTTTGTTGTTTTTTTGTTGCATCTAATACTTCCATTGCTGGAAAAAAGGGAAAGAAAAAGACAGGCATACAATCCTTTCACTCTGTCTTTCTTTATGTTTCTAGGTCAAAGAGGACCAAGAGAGGCCTGAGGAAGTAGAGGGCACTGTGATCGTGCATGGCAGGCCTTCAAAGACACAACACCTACCCTCCCCACATCATCTCACTTTTCCTCACTTTCAAGCCTTTGGCCAGAGATATAAAAGTCCAAGTAGAAGTACGCTCACAGTGTATCTTATTCTTGAGATACATTGGAATAATTGATGTATAAACTATGTAAGATCATGTACTAGTGCAGGGATTCTTAACCAAAGCTGGGCCGTGCTTAGAAACTTGAGGCCCGCGGAAAAGTTTCAACCTCGCACTGGAGGGCCGCGAGGGCCGTGCAACTGTATGCATTATCAAATAAAGATGTTGAAGACAGCATGTGTCTTTTTACTGTCGCGCAATTCTGCTGCTTAAATGACCACGCACT
Organism: Engraulis encrasicolus; assembly: GCF_034702125.1. Lineage (NCBI taxonomy): Eukaryota > Metazoa > Chordata > Actinopteri > Clupeiformes > Engraulidae > Engraulis > Engraulis encrasicolus. Next base: position 56,378,263 of record NC_085866.1, read on the forward strand.
GCTGTTTTTTGGTGGTGGAAGACGTTAGAGACAAGACGGCAATACACTTGCCCGAATGGACAATGGGAAACTACCAAACGGTGTGACGTGTAATTTGCAGACGTCTTCTATCCTCACGTTTGGTTACAAAAATGATTGAAACGTTACTCAAAATGATTCTGTTTACTGAAAGCAAAACCGTTATCCTTGTGTCCGCCAAAATACATTCATTTAAAGAACTTTGCATGATATTATGCAACAATGCTTTCCATTTTTGATACCTTGCCATGAGGAGTTTCTGTTCTCGTTTCGCATCTGCACATCAAGTAAATGCGTCTTGAATCAACCGTCAGAAGATACATCACAAATCGCAAACAGAGCTGTCACAAATGTCAGAGAGGCATTCAAATAAGATAAGATAAGATAAACTTAAATTGTTTTTATGTATGAATGGCTCTGGCCTGATGCACTCTGAGTGGATTTTTATTAGCATTGAATTTTGCCACTTAACACCGAAAAAAATGGGCCTCAATTTCAAAAAGGTTAAGAATCCCTGTACTAGTGTAGTGATGACATAAGTAAGATTACTTCTACTTCCACTGTAGTAGGGATGTACTGTACAGAATCCTGGTTTTTAAGGTTCTGAAGAATATCGAATCCACTGCCTACGATTTTGCTGAACTGAAACCGAATACTGAATCCTATTCCGATCACCGAAACTGAAACCAAACCCTGTCAACAAGGCCAAATTTGTCCGATTCCAAAAACGAATCTTGGATTCAGTAAGCTACATCTCTACTTCATAAACCTCTGCCTTTTGCCCCCTGAAGTCCCTGAAATGTGTAACTTGTAGCTTGCACACCGCTTCTGTGTCTTCCATAAAGTATGCTTGTAAAATAAAGAGGTGTGATTATGTTCACAAACTGGAAATGTATGAACGGGTAGAGAAAAAAATAAAATCACTGAAAGTGTGGCGACTAATCGAAACAGTTGTGTCACATAGGATGCATGGCATAGAATGCAATAGTGTGCTCATTGAAATTGATTTATCTGTTCCATCTGCCCTCTAAAGACTATTCTTCTTCATTTAAGCCCTTATAATGTCATCACGAAAAATTGAAAAGATAAATAAATAAAGCAATCCCTAGCCATGGCAGTTTTTTTTCCTCGATACATCAAAAAGCTGTTGAATGAAACCGGTTTTTGGATTAAACTTCTAATAGCCCTATGGGCAGCAAAGTGTGTGTGTGTGTGTGTGTGTGTGTGTGTGTGTGTGTGTGTGTGTGTGTGTGTGTGTGTGTGTGTGTGTGTGTGTGTGTGTGTGTGTGTGTGTGTGTGTGTGTGTGTGTGTGCGCGTGCGTGCGTGCGTGCGTGTCAGAGGCTGAGAAAAGTCTCAGAAGTCTGCACCAACTTGCACGGGTGCTGTGGGGCATTGAGCTTAGTGACACACACACACACACACACACACACACACACACACACACACACACACACACACACACACACACACACACACACACACACACACACACACACACACACACACACACACAGGACAGAGCATGCTCAGACGGGTTCTTGCAAACTACACCATTTTTAGACTCCACCACACCCAACTCAATCTGCTCTGAGAAACACTTTCATCAGTTACACATTACAGCAATTAAACTCACTCCCTTTCCTGACAGTGCATAGGTAATACAATGAAAACACTGCGCCTTCTTGTTGAGTGTCAAAATTCCACTTCAAAATGTGATTGTGAACATCTGACAGTAGAAAACACAACCAACATTGTTTTATCTCACAAAGTTTTTTTTTTTTTTTAAACATGCTTCAATTTGTGTGTAATCTTTGAATTCCAACAGTCGGTGACTCCTGCTCTGACCCCTGAGGGATGACATCATGGGTATCAGGGGCGGATCGAGCCTCTTTGGGGCCCTAGGCAAAATATAAACATGGGGCCCTACAGTCATTCTTTAAACAAGTTGCCAACTGGCATGGAAGGAGCGAGGGTGATATTTTAGTGTTTTGTCTCGTATATATCTTCAATTACTTTACATACATGACAAATATCAGGCCTACTTTTTGTGTGCTTATCACGACTAGTGTGACAGTTGGGGGCCCTCTATGGAGGGCGAATTTGTTCAGGGACTTTGGAAATTGCCTAGATTTGCCTAATGGCCTAAAAAGTCCTCCTCTGATGGTTATGGGCGGCCGCTGTAGCTGGAGGCTGTAGCTGGAGGCTGTAGAAGTGCCTCAGACGTCTTGTCTGTCTGGGTGACACACACACACACACATACCAGCCTCAAAGTAGACCATCCACACGCTCTAATGTCTCATCTGTTCAAATACATTCAGTACACAAGGTACCTGTGCCTAGGGTTGCTAACCATCCCTTGAAATACAGAATCGTCCTGTATTAAGAGATAAAAGTACGGGTTCTGTATTGAACTGAAACGGGACATGGGACGTTAAAATGCAGGAAATTACTTGTAAGAAATGCAAACTAGGCCTATTCTTGGTGGCGGACCCCAGAAACCCCCATCCCCACCCCCCCGACCCCTTAAGTTTTCCCATTCACAGTTGCAAACCCTACCTGTGCCAAACTTCTGTAGCTCTAAGAAACATCCATTTGATTGCTAAGAAGGAATTCATAAACATGCCAGGAAGAGTCCTCCTCTTACTAAGGAAAAAGCTCTTAAACGCTTAGCTTGCCCCAAGCTCAGTGAAGCCCTATTACCTGCTTCATCTCAGGGGCGTTTGGCCAGGTATTGCAGTGGCCCTGTTGGAAATTACTCTGGCTATTGCATGGCTATTATTGTCTGTCAGGACTGGGCTGGTGATCTGACATACAAGGCATTTTCTCGGTGGGTCGACAGTCATCAGGAGCTGATGCTTTTGTTTTTTGTTTGTTTGTTTTGTTTGTTTCAAATATTCCCCTAGAGACCGGCCCACAATTTAGATGGGGCAGCCCACCCATCATTGCATGCTTATTATACAGTGGACTGAGCCCATCAAAATTGCAGTATAGGGGTGGGGATGAGGAGATGGTCTATGTAAAAAAAATGCATGGGTTGGTTTGTGGTCTGTCCAGCCCTGGTGTCTGTAGGTGCACCAGCTGAAACATAAACCTGCTATGAATGATCTACCTATGATCGGTCTGCAATACTGGTACGTCTGAACTAGGCAGCATTATTATTAGTAAGCCATGGCAAGAATAAACTAGGGCTCACTATGAAAAGAGGCAACAGCCTCAATATGACTTCTTGTGATTATAAAATAAAGGTGAAATGAAATGGTTTATATTTTGTTTCCACTTGTTTGTATCCACTATATTGAAAAAGACAAGAGTAAGTGAACAGTATTTTCAAACTTTTATTTGTTCGCCAGACCAAGGTCTGTAAACTTATATGGAAAGAATAATTGTGTGTTCATAAGAAAACAACAGCAGGACAATGTCTGTAATGTTATGTATTATGTCAATGAAATCCAGCCATTCACCATACCAGTAGTTATATTGCTTTTGTAATCTCTTAATAGTTGACATGAGAGTTCAAATACATAAACAGTTCCACCTTAATTTATTTAGAGCCAAAACATAAAGGGATATGCCTACATTAAATACACAAATTACACACCTACAACACTGCATGTCATACTCATTTACATTCAATCTTTGGCATAAATAATAGAATGGTCCAAGGAATGGGGAAATTGGCATTAGAAAAACAATTGTATCTCTTAATAGAAATTAATATTTATTTAGCGAAAACAGAAACAAGAATCAAAAACAAAACTGAAATAAAAACTCATAAAAAGCATCTTGGTTGTCTTCAAAATGTAAAAAAGGCATCTTGATGGTCTGTAATGTAAACAGTAAAAAAGAACTGCTCGTGGCAGGTTTTTTTTTTGATCTAGACCTATATACACCAGAGCTGGACTGGGAGGAGAAATAGGGCCCAGGCACCTTTGGATTAAAGCCCCCTTCCAAAACAAAATTAGCGGCACTAAACTGAACTGATTTTTTTTTTTTTAATTAAAAAAAAAATTAAAATCTGAAAATAGGGGCCCAGGAGGGTCCAGGGCCCACCAGGAAATACCTGCTATGCCAGCTGGCCAGTCCAGCCCTGGCCTACACCAAGCAAGAAATGGAAAAGAGGAAATTATAATTCTGTGCCAGCACCACAACCCAGGTTAAAGTTGCTGTTAGCTTTTTTTTGTTTACGCCCTACACTGTAAAACATTGCAGCCAGTTAAACATAAAAAAGCAAGTTGCCCTGCTGTATTACGTTGCATTACTTGAGCCTCGGGTTGAGTTAAGCCTTAAGTTGAGTTAACTTACAAACTTAAGGCAGGAGGGCAACATACCTTTTAAAGGTGTCCTGTGTAGGATGTGGACAGAGTAGGTATTGCAACTATGCTGTTCATTGAAACTGTGCTGTCTGCTGCCAAATTAGATCTTTTCAGGAATATTTACTTCGTAATAAACAAATAGTATGACCAAAGTACAGTAAATTTTGCTGCTAAAAATGTCTATTTCTGGAAATTCTAAATGTCCGACATGGAGAAGATCCCCTTTTTCAAGTATGAAAAGTGCCATTTTCCCAGTCATCTTCTATCACTGTACAATAGAAAGTATCTTAACTGGTCATTTCACAGCCTGGTATGGAAGCACCACTGCCCAAGACAGAAGAGCCCTCCAGCGAGTCATCAAATCTGATCAACGGGTAATCAAAACCGAACTACTCAACATCCAGGATCTTTACAATCAACTGTGTCTAAGGAAGGCCAAACGAATAATAATGGACCAGCACCACCCCAGCTACACACACTTCACCCCACTACCATCTGCCTGCAGATACAGGTGCATACGCGCCCACACCAGCCGACCTTGGGACAGTTTCTTTCCTCAAGCCATCAGGCTGTTGAACTCCAACCCACCATAGGAAGAAATCCACTATTTCACTCATCATAGTCTTTTTTAAATGCAGCTTTTAAAACTTTTTAAATATATGTGTATTTTTCCTTATTTCTACTTTTGCCTTTTTACTTTTTACCTTTTTTGGGACTCTCCGAGCAGGGATTCTAGAATTCATGTACACATGACAATAAAATATCTTGTATCTTGTCATAATGAATACTTGGAATTTGATGGTGGTGGTAAGTATTCATGAAAAAGGTAACTGTGAATGGGCAACATGGACTCTGGGAAGAAACAACTAAAAATAGTACACAGTGCACCTTTAACGTTTAACTGGCTTGCAATGTTTTACAGTGTAGAGTTTTGCATTATGATAAAAGACATGATGATACTGCACTTGGTCAAACATTTTGGCATCACCTTACATTTCAATCAAGAAATCAGCAAAATTACATCAATTGATATTCATGTAAATATGTACATGTACAGTAGGCCCTATACGAAGAAATAAACATTAGTAGTCCTGGTAACATGCATTTCCTTAGCATTCCTAACACTGTACACAGATTATGACCGAAGACGTGTTAATCAGGTCACGGGATACATTAGGAGAATGTGCCAAAATATGCTGCTCTAGAGGAGTTTGATGACACTTGTATCACCATCGATATACTGTTAAATGGAGGGAATTCTGATATGTACATACTGTTTAATGGAAGATAACATTACAGTAAGGGGAACTCAAATCTGAAAATAAATAGTGCTTAGTTTTGAAATCATGCTGAAAACCAATCTGCTATCATTCTGTTCTTGACCCCCCTTTGAAATTAGTGTTTCCTGTTTAGACACTGCGTGATAAATTTGCTGTTACCAGAATGCCAATTACCAAGTCATAGTGCATTATAAAGGCCCTGTGCACTGTCATGTGGTATAGTACCGGTACTATGGTAGTTAACTTTTCAATGACTGGTGGAATGGCGTACATTATGGGGCTACGTCGTTCAGGCGAGTCTGTCTATTCTAATTTTTTTTCTGGTCTGGAAAAAAAAATCTGAACCGCTTAGAAACTACCCATACAGACAGCATGCCATCGAAGACAGTTACATCTCTGAATGGTTGCATCTCTATCCACACAAGCGTTTAAAATATGCTCATATGATCCTGCCTCTTCATAACTTTCAGCCTAGGTCAGGTTTTCCAAGCCCATTTCTTTCTGGCAATAACAGTATGACAACCAGGCTCTTGCAACAACTGGTTTATCTTTTCTTTACAACTTTATAACTTTTCTTTTCGACTCTATACCTACAAATAGCCAGGCTATAATTGACTCAGATCTGTGCAGTCCCCCACTCAGTCCCTCACAAATACAACACCCTGAACTGGTCTTTATTCTTGGTGAGGTCAGAGGAAATACTATAATCCAGATGTGTTATCATATCTCATAATACATGTATGATGACCAGGGTTCTTATTTGGGTGGTAAACATGGATCCAGACACCTCGTTGTGGTCTCTCCAGTGTTTCAGGGTTTCATTGGCACATAAACAAGCAATATTTATCCACACAGACTAATAATACTCTGACTGTAATATACTGTTGAGCGCTATATGGTGATAGTTAGATTAAACTGTTATGATGATTGAGTGTCTATTTTTGGGCAGCATACCCATTTCAGTATTCAGTATATACAATGTCTGATGGAAAACCATAATTAATGGTTTTCCATGTGCTGATCTTTGTGTGCCCGTCTCTTTCCAGTGCACCCCTTTAATGTGACTGTCTCTAATACACTCATGAAGACGTCTGTGTTCATATTGAAATCTGAGCATCTTGTTGTGCTTACATCAATGCATCCATGTGGACAGGACTGTACCGTGTTTACGTTGAAAAAGAAGAAAAACAAAGAAAAATAAGTCGATAGAATGAACGCAGGTCTCTTGAAAAAGCGTTGGGAGGGAAAAGGTCCATAGTGGCACATATGTTTTGATCTTCCAAAAAGTCATCATCTCCACCACCACAGAAAACAGAGAAGGTGGAATCCTTTCAGAGGGTGGGTGAGGCTGTGTGTGTGTGTGTGTGTGTGTGTGTGTGTGTGTGTGTGTGTGTGTGTGTGTGTGTGTGTGTGTGTGTGTGTGTGTGTGTGTGTGTGTGTGTGTGTGTGTGTGTGTGTGTGTGTGTGTGTGTGTGTGTGTGTGTGTGTGTGCCTGCATGCGTGCATGCATGTGCAAGTGCGAGTGCAAGTGTGAATGTGTGTCACACAAGTCTTCACCTGAAAAAGAGAAGGTATTAAATCAGTATGAGCATTTGGTCAGTAAACGTTTTTTTTCCACATCATGGCATCTTGTTAAATGAAAATCTGTACTGTCAGTACATGCATACAGTAACTGTAATTGAAAGGAAAGAAAACTATTCAGAGAGAGAGTGCAACATGATCTCACCGTTCAATTCCGTGTATTGAATAAGGACCATTGTGACACAAAATTTGTGTCAGTTTCACAGATTTTGCCCTCTCTATAGTCCCACAGCTTTATGTTCCCAAAGTCTTATGATTGAAGGATAGAGATGGAGAGAGAGAAGAAGGATAGGTCTACAGGAACCCAAGAAACCGGAAGGTGAAACCTAGACCACACTTGCAGCTATGTATGTTTGGTAAATGAGCCAACAAATTGTCTGTTCCTCGTCAGGTGTGACCTTGTGTTCACGTAAATACTTTTGTTGCAGCATTTGAAAAAGAGACACCTACCATGAGCCTCTTGTGAGTGCCATACTGTCTGCTGTCAATCAATAACCTGCACCGAACGGTGAGCCTCTGTCGTGACTTCGTTGACAAATGTGGACTTGTTCATCCCTTGCTGTAATGTATAAATAAGCTGGTTAACAACATCAACAACAACAAGGAGGTACAATATACAGTAAACAACTTATCGTAATTTGTCATCAATAAATGATCATAATTAATAACTATAATATACAGTATTCAGTTGGGTTAACACATTTCAAGGTGCTGCACTTAAATACACCCCAGACAATCAGACACACTGACACAGACAGACAGACACAGACAGACACACTTCCACACAATAGAGTTTGTGCAGCGTTCACATGAGTGGAACACATGTCAGCAGTAAAGGTCATGGTAATGTTTAAACGGTGCAGATGACTTTGCCTGGGCGTTCCCCTGCCCAACACAACACACTGACACCGTGCCAAGGCAGAGTGTGAGAGACAGCCAGACTGAAACCAGAGGGCTGCTTTCATGCCATGTCTCTCAACACACACACGCGCACACACACACACACACACACACACACACACACACACACACACACACACACACACACACACACACACACACACACACACACACACACACACACACACACAGCCTAAGAGACAAGACAATTAGAGACAAGTTCTATTTTGTCTGCGCCGCCCATTAACTATCAATGCTATGTTCGTGTGAAATTGGGTTTGGGGGTCCGAATTCTGTCAGAAGCAGAAGTGCGCAGCAGTGCTGTCGGAGCCGGTGTGCGGAAGCCCTTAGGGCAAGACAGCTACACAGAATTGTAAATAGAAATAGAAATAGACTCCATGTGAAGTGACTGCTGGGTTCACACCATGATTGTTATGAGCTCCCTTAATCTTTTTGTTCTGCTCTTCCTCAAGATTGGAATGACTGAATGGATGATTACGTAAGAGTGTGCCAACACAGCCAGTGCTTCATGGGAAAGTGTGTCCCAGGTGGTTGTTGAACAGACACAACACTGTCGGAATTAAGTGAGCTCATAACCTGCATACGCGTATGTTTACTGCAATGTGCAATAATGTGTATTATGTATTTGTGTATGTTTTGAAATTGTGTAGTTATGTAAGCTGTCAGACACCTTAATTTCCCTCGGGGTTAGTAAAATTACTCTTCTCTACTCAGGGCCACTGACAGCTTTGGCCAGGCCCTGGACAAAATAAACTAAAAGGGCCCGCGGCCCAATACATATAATGTAATAAGGACCCCCTTTTCCCCCGGACCCAGGACAACTGACCCCTTTGTCCCCCCTGTTGGCTTCCCTGATTCTACTCGATTGTACTAGTTCCTATTCATCCAAAAAGGAAATGGAAAATTAACAATAAAAAAATGCGACAGCACTCCTAGAATATAATGTAGACGTACAGTAGCAGCGTAATAATACTGCTCAAAAATATATTCCTGTCTCTCTCCCAATTCGCTTCCTGTCCACCTCTCACACTGTCCTATCAAATAAAAGCCGAAAAAAATATTTAAAGGGACACAAGGTAACATAACGTGCCCATGGCATGCTTGTCTCTAAATCTACGCTGTCATGAAAAAAAAACCATCCCACTGTGCCAGCAATCAATAGTGCACTGCATACAAATGTGAATATGTCTCTGGTGGTACGTAAAGGGAATTTTTCGTTTGAAAAGCTTTCCCCCCAATGTTCGTTCGGGTTAGTCTGCTAAAAGTTACATTCAGGGTTTTCTGACAGCGGGCCGCGAAAGTGGTCAGGAGAGTCATTGTTCACTTACTAATAACTCAAATAGGCATTGGCTGACTTGGCTGTAATTAATTCAACTTTTAATCCTACATAGTGTCCCTTTAAATGTGTGAGAAAATCAGACCGCCTGCTTCTCTTCATTTTTTCCCCCCTCTACCTCTGCTGTCAAGCTGGCAACTGAAAACTTGCCTCCCTGGATTCCTCTCTTGATTCTGTTTCACCTCTTCCACTAAGGGTGTGGCTGAATGCATTTTATCTGTGTGTGTGTGTGTGTGTGTGTGTGTGTGTGTGTGGGAAAGAGGCAGCCACAGAGAAATTTGTTGACACATGCACATTCATGAGGATATGCTCAGTGTGCACGTACATGTGCACGTGTGAGAGCGTATGTGTATCTCTGTGTCTGTGACGTGTCTGAATGTGTGTACTAATATGTGGGGTCTACATTTTTGGGAAGGAAAGGACACGTAAGGGAGTGAGTGAGTGAGTGAGTGAATGAATGAATGAATGAATGAATGAATGAATGAATGAATGGTCGGTTGAGCAACTGAGTGAATGAATGAACGAGTGAGTGAGTGAGTGAGTGAGTGAGTGAGTGAGTGAGTGAGTGAGTGAGTGAGTGAGTGAGTGAGTGAGTGAGTGAGTGAGTGAGTGAGTGAGCGAGTGAGCGAGTGGAGGAGTGAGTTGGTGAGCAAGTGATCCAATGCTCAAAAAGTGCAAGCAAATTAATAAGCCACAAAGAAGAGGGTGTGTGTGTGTGTGTGTGTGTGTGTGTGTGTGTGTGTGTGTGTGTGTGTGTGTGTGTGTGTGTGTGTGTGTGTGTGTGTGTGTGCGTGTGTGTGTTTGTGCATTCTCACATTTGTATGATAATGATGTGCATGATTAATAGATCACTGTTAGCCGTCTAACTGACAGACACAGACATGTCCATGCACCACACCCATCCACTCCCAGCTATCTAACATCTATCTACAGCAGTGGTTCTCAACCTTTTTTGAACAAACACACTGTAGAACTCGTCCTAAGCCTCCCAATGCCCCCTTGACCTCATCACAAGCCTGCCAACGCCCCCTTACTATTAAAAAATGTAAATGGACTAATGCCCCCAATGACAACTAAGCACCGCCCTCTCTTAACTGTATCCTTCTCAACGCTCCCCTAGGGTTCCCCAACGCAATGCCCCCTGGGGGCTGCAGCGCCATGTTGAGACACACTAGTGATTTGTCAAATCCACTGTATCCGTCTACACGACAACAGTCTAAGAAGAGACTCTGGGGTGACAGCCCATTGACGGTTTCTCCACAAGTTCGTGATTAACAAAGGAAAAACTCACACATTCATCTCAAAATGGACGCTGGGCTAGCAAAGACAAATAATAGTGAAAATAAAATCTGTAACACCAGGCTCCCATTGCTATTGTTTTACTGTGACATTTTTGGCAGTAATGCCATACGTTCTGAGACCTGTCTTGCAGGCTTTATTTTTCTTATTATTCTCCATCCAACAGAGTCAAATTTCAGGGGAAAACCCCAGGAGCAAACATCAGGGGAAAACGACTTACACCTTCCACACCGACCATATGTCTGGGAGACCATGTATACATTTTCTATTCTTGTCACCAGCAACTAAGAAAGAAAGTTGCTGCAGATAAGCTGGAAATAAGCTAATTTTATGTCACAGATGACACATTGACTTCACAGATGTTTGTCAATGCTTTCTGTCTTTACATGGGTTCACCCCTTTACTGTAGGTGACTGTGTCTGAATGTTTGTGGGATGACAAAGACACACACATACACCCAGACACACCAACACACACACACACGCACGCACACAGGCACGCACGCACGCACGCACGCACGCACGCACGCACGCAAGCACGCACACACACACACACACACACACACACACACACACACACACACACACACACACACACACACACACACACACACACACACACACACACACACACACACACACACACACACACACTGTATGCCCTCCCTTTGACTTCCATTCATATTAACCCTAACAACAGCTAAAGAATGCTAAACTGTGCCCAAACCAAAACAATCCCTTACCTTAACCTGTCAGTGAGGAAATGTTTTTACACTTTTACTTTTACCAGTTACAACAAAATTATCCCACAATTAGAGGTCAAAACATAGAGCGAGGGCCCCACTTTGTTGGTGTGCTCCAATAGCAGTGGCCTCAAAGAGGTAGATTGATGCAGTGCACACACACACAAACACAAACACAAACACACACACACACACACACACACACACACACACACACACACACACACACACACACACACACACACACACACACACACACACACACACACACACACACACACACACACACACACATGCATCCTTGAGAGAGAGTGGCTGTTGGGGTTACCTTTTTTAGGTGTCCCTGGATGTCCTTGTCATCCCATAGGGTGTACAGGAGAAGAGCAGCTGCTTTGCTTCCCTTTGGAAATTTCCTGTTAACCACAAGTAGAATATTCCTGTAATTTCATTTTAATGCATTTGTCCTTCCTACACAATGCAATGGGCAGAGGTGTCAAAAGAAACACACAGGTAACTTATCTGAGTAACCAGTAGACCTGTGTACACGTCTTATGATCAGCTGACTCAGCACTGGCTGGATCAAGTTTGGGTTTTTGTTAGGTTTTCAGTGTTTTTCAGGAACAACACAGTCTATCTACATCATTAGGTTTAATGGAGTAAATGGTGTTCCAGCTATGTGATATCATTATTTCACTTTTACTTTTACTTTTTATACCTCAGCCAGGCAATAGGTAATGTAATACAATATTATGTCTTTGTCTGTGCCTAAATATCTACATCTATTCCTGTAAGATGAAGCATCACAAATGGACAACAAAGTTAGACATGGGTTATATCAAAGGGCTGAGACTCATAAGCACATCATAATGTTTCCACACATCATAAAATCAAGAGCACCAAGTGCCCATTTGAACTCTATGTGTGTTGAGTATAAATGCATTTTATTACTTTTTTGTTTGTGAATTGAATTGCCCTGGTATGAAAATGTGCAATAAAATGTGCCTTGCCTTCCCTTGCCAAAACATACAGCAGGTTCCACCCAACTTAGAGATACACGGGCTAATATCAACAAAATGTGAATGACAACCTCAAACAGCAAATTAGGATATGTCGAGTAAATGCTACATCTTTCAATGGTAATGCCATTTGACTCTGTTTCACTGCATTCTAACAACAGCAATTGTCTTTACGCGTTTCTTCCCACAGTACACATACAGTATTTAACCAGAAGAGCAGTCCATTCACAGCAACAGGCTTTCACAGTTCACACAAAGTGCCACACCCTACCTTGTCTGTCCCGGCCTTAATGCCCTCAATAGGAATCATTTTATTATTTCAGAATGAGTTACAAACTGTATTTTACACCGAAAACTACATGCATCTCAGATGCAGACTGCATATGTTTGTGTAGCACTGCATCTGCAACTGCTTTCAAAGACATCAGTCTTAACTATTGAATTCCTGAACGTGCCAGCCTTTTTTTCCTTTTTTCTGATCAATGCAAAAACCCATTTACCGTGGGTTGCAACCAAGCAATGCATATTTTCAAAAATGTCACGATAGTAGACATTGCTGAAACCTGCATGATTTAGGAAAACCTCCTGATGATGTTGTAAATAAATAATGTTTGAATCCAACTCTCCACACTGAATGTTGGGAAATCTTGGAAGTAGAATTGAGCAACACCAAAAGAAAAAAGTCATCACTTCATAGCCTGACTCTCGCCAGACCCTTGTTTATTTCCACTCAGCTTTGTGAGCTCACACGAGGGTCTGGAGGACCTTCAGATTCGCCCTGCTCCCAAACCAAAATACAGCAGTACAAGTGTTTCCCCAATCATGCAAGGTTTTTATCTTTGAAAATCACGCCTTCATAGACCTACGCCTATACCTGTACATAGATTTTTCATTTACAAACATTTGTTTTGTGAGGAGGTGCAAGACGCTACGCAGCCAACCACGTGAGCAAATTTTTTTGACCGACAGCACTTTCCAACAATCAGAGGTTGAACAGAGTGCAGCCAGGGTCACGCAAACAGTGATTATTTACAAACGGTAAACCCATGTATAGCGTAGCTCCAAATGCATGTTCATGGAGCAAGGCGGAACGACTTACTGGTTTTCAATGAGTGAGCTGAGGGAGTCGACCAGGCCTGTGGTCAGCAGTTTCTTAGCCCCCTCGGTGTCGGACATGAGGAGTGTGCGGGCGGTGTTGCACGCCGTTACTATGGTGTCGTCACAGTTACACAGCTCCTTAGGCCCCGCTGTCAGCAGCAATGCTAGCTGCGGAAGGATCTGCCGCACTGGATAAAAGACACACACACACGGACACACACACATGCAAAAGAGTTGATGTGTGTTGATGGATGACCCTTCCAAAGGAGAGATGAAAGAAGCCTGCGACAGGAAAATCAACAGCATGTCTCACATCAAAACTGTACAATTCTACAGAAACAAACCCAATGCAACATAACAAAGTTCATGCAGCTTCTGTGCTGTTGCTGTGTGATGACAAAATGCTTGAGTGCAGTGCTGGTGTGCCCACGCTATTGTGTAGTGATAGGGTCCGGCTACATTAGTGTAATGCACTGGTCTACAAATGGTGGCCCGCGTGCCAGATCCGGCCCGGGCAGGGCAAACATTTAACCCACCATGAGGTTGGCACAAATGAAAACATATATACGTGCTATCTGTGCTATCCATACTGTCGGGCGATTTGTTTGGCCCTCAGACTCATTTGTGCTACATAATTTGGCACTCAGGGAAAAATAATTGGCAATCAATGGTGTAATGTAATGCCATGCAATGTAATGAGCATACCCATGCTTTTGTGTGTTGTGCTTGCATACCCATGCTGTTGTGTAGCGATAGGGTCTGGCCACATTAGTGTTGTTCTTGCATACCCATGCTGTTGTGTAGTGAGTATTGTGCTAGCATACCCATGCTCTTGTGTAGCGATGGGGTGGGAGCGTACCTATGTTCCCTGGCTCCTATGTTCCCCGGGTTTTTTGAAAAAAGGATTCTAAGTTCCCCGGTAGCGGGGAACATAGGACCCGGGGAACATACTTTAGAACCTGGGGAACATAGGGATGACCCCAATGGTGTGTGGCTACATTGTGTTGTGCTAGCATACCCATGCTCTTGTGTAGCGATGGGGTCCGGCTGAGGTTGCCCATGAGGGACATGGCGGTCTTCTGCAGGCTGCGGTTGGGCGACTGGAGGAGTGGAGAGATGTGTTGCAGTCCGCTCAGCTTGTCCGCTATGGTCTGACTCATTGCGCTGGATACCTGCAACAAGGACCCGTTAGTTAGGAGATAGTTACTGTAGTGCTCACACACACACACACACACACACACACACACACACACACACACACACACACACACACACACACACACACACACACACACACACACACACACACACACACACACACACACACACACACACACACCCACATCTGACCTTGTCCTCAAGCATGTGCTCAAAATCTCAAAATTAACATTGTCAGAACACACTCTCCACATAGAATACATGGTTTCTTTTCATAAACAATGCATAGAAGGATGTCTTTACTCGTAGCCTCTTACTGCAGATGGGGTCACTGGCGGGCCTATTCACTATTTGCTGAAAATACTCAACTACATCATAACAACATTGCTATGACAGTACCGAGAGCCAAGTAACAGATTAAGACACAGCCATTACAATTTTGGTGAGAGTAAGGTTATAACATAGGCTCTGCGATAAGGGGTAAAAAAAATAACACTGTTACAATCACAAACAATGCGCTGAACCACATGTTCACATACAGCACATAAATCACCAAAACGTCCTAAACGTGGTGACATATTCATTGATTGGCCCAAAGCACCTTGCTAATCCACTCTACATCCTTTACAGGTACGTTTTGTCACAAGCACACAGAGGGCGCGGCCCAACAGTTCAAACAAATACAGCAGCATTACATGGATTTATGACTTGTCAAAACTCAACAACGACTGCACTGTAGGCTATATTCATCTGCACAACTCTGCAGACTAGAATCTAGTATGCAGGGACCAGGCTACTTTCTCTTAATGGACGAAGACCAGCTTACTGGGCTGGGGTTGCGGGTGTGGCACTCCAGAGTACTGTATGTTCAAGAATGAAAAGACTAAGTTACTTCCTCTTAATGCTTGCAGTCCAGCTCACTCAGCTGTGCGGTTCAGCAGAGCACTACTCTGTATTTTCATTCATATTACATGCGCAACATACTAGTCAATTACATTGTTTTATAATTTATCCATACTACAATACAAACTCATTGAGCTCATTTTGGCAATGTGGTTCTGAAGAGCATGGACTATTCATGTATTTCACATACTACAATACTCTTAAAGTTCTAGGGCATTTCAAGCAGTTTGAAGCAGCATCAAATGTAAATCCTTGCCACGATCATCAGAGACAATGCTTTGGGCTTTAGAATTGGTGATCTTAAGGCCAATGTATCACTAGCCCCGTTTATACTGGCCATTGGCCAAGGAACTTAAGCCTAGCCCATGTAACCGTTTACTGCTTGGGGTAGGCCAGAACTGGGCCAAACCAAGAACAGTTTTAACAGTCCCTCCTCAACTGCCAGGGTGACCAGCAGTAAGCCATGGTGCTTACAGGTCTTTTATAATGGGTTACCACGGCTCCCATTCTAATTAGAAGTTCCTGGGCAAATGGCCCGCAGTATAAACGTATAATCTGTACTACATACTGTACAACAAATTAACACCCATCAACCGGCCAAATGCTTGTGACAACTCAGTTTGTTTGGTAGAAAAGAAAACTTATAGCCACTTTGACTGGTGGTGAGTGTATGTTTTGTTAGTAAGATTTAACATATACGTACATGCCACATTGGCTAGTGACGGAAAAAAAGACACCTTAAAGTATAAAAGTGTTGTAGCCCCTTAATGCACGCCGTACCATCTGAGGCACGGTGTAATAGTCATTGAAAGGCTCATTACCATAGTACTACTCTACCATGACATAACACAGGGCCTTTAGTAATGCACTACGACTTGGTCATTGGCATTCTGGTAACAGCAAAATGTATAACTCCAAGTATAAGTATGGAGTGTGGAGCCTCACCGAGCTGTGGTTGGCGGTGAGGTTCTGCAGAGCACCACAGCAGGCCTCCAGCGTGGCGTCCTTCTGGCTGGAGCCCAGCAGAGACAGGTACGTCTGCATGGTCTTGGAGTGGTACAGTAGACCCAGCCCCTCCGGCTCACTCGCCTCCGACATCGGGTAGCTGAAGGAGCTCTGCTGTTGAAGGATGGATGATCAGAGTTAAAAGGCACATCTATTAAAATCTAGATTGCTTGCCTCCTTTGCCAGATGGTTAAAGTAACGTTGTTATTTAAGGATAGATAAGGAAGGTTTAAGGAAATAGATTAAGGAAAACCAACGGACAGTCACACAAAAGGCAAACCTTTCTATATAATGTTCACTGTGTTACCTCCGTTATCTTTTTGCTTTTAGGACTGAAGCAGCCGACGGGTGCAGATTTCTTGGCATTGGCCCTCACTTCAGGCTCTGTGTACTTAGTGAACTGCTCTGGTGCCTCTGTCTCCAGCTGGTATGTCAAGTTGTGCAGAATACACACACAGTTCTCCACCGACTGCATGAAGGAAGCATAACACACGTGCACAAGGCAGTGAGCAAACAAAATGCCTTTTGACACCTTGGTAGAAAAGTCCCCAGTTTGAGGGATAGCTACAATACAACAATATAATGAGGCATGATACCGCCACATATTGCTTGTTATTATATGGTTGTGACGTCATCTGTCGAATGCTCCATTCATTTCAACGGGGCTCCCCAACGTTCGGACGTCTGTTATTTTTCGATAACGGACGGGTTGGTCTATAACAGACCGCTGGCAATGGCAACAAGACTTTTCACTGCTAAAGCGACTTTTCAACAAGACTCTAATCAGCTGCTGTGATAGACAGCACCCGTTGTCCTGGCTACCGCTGTCAATGGCAACAAGACGTTCACTGCTAAAGCCACTGGCTTGTATACAAGTCAGTGGCTAAAGCGAATGTTTCATATGGGGTCCGGTCTTTTGTCACTCTAATCAGCTGCTGCGATAGACAACACCTGTTGTCCTGGCTAGCCTACCTAGCTGTTGCCTAGCGGTGTTCCACAACGGCACTGTTTTGTTTTGCGCAGCAACAATCTTAACATTAAATAGGTCTAAAGAAATGTCCCCGCATGTGTGGATCATTTAAGTACAAACCCCAACTCCGATGAAGTTGGGACGTTTGGTAAACAGTGAATAAAATCAAAATGCTATCATTTTCAAAACATTCAATCTATTCATTAGATGGAGAATAGTGAAAAGACAACAAATTAAGTGTTAAAACCGAGAAAAAATATTGTTTTGGGGGACATATGTACTCATTTCTAATTTGATAAATCCAACACGTCTCAAAAGAGTTGGGACGGGGATCAGTGAAATTTAGTAAACATCCAAATAAGATAAAACAACAAAGAAGAACATTTCAAAATGAATTGTACTGACGGACAATATACGTGTCCAGGTATAAGATCATCACAGAGAGGCTGAGTCACTCAGAATTAAAGATGCAAAGGGAATAATTACCATAGTTATTACATACATTTTTTAATTCCCTTTGATTTACCACGATTGAGTGTATAAGACATTTTTAGTTAATAAAATCATTGTATAGGTTCATGACATCATGAAATATATATTGGCTGTAGTCTCACTCTAATTCCTGGAGTGCTAGAGCTATTGAAAATTGACCATATTAAGAATGCTTAATGCGTGCAAATGATACAGGGGTGTAACATTCTCCTAAGCACCTGAGCTCACTTGAAATAGACCCAGAAGACATGGGAAACAGTCCTTTGCTTACAGAAGTCAGCAGAAGTTGTAGAAGTCCATTCTTTTTGACAATAATAGAGCATGGCACATCCTGTGCTACAGTGAAAATGGACCATCCAACTTGTGTTAGTGCTAGCTTCAAAAGTCAGCCTCCATGATGGCATGCGGGTGCAGTAGTGCATTGGTTAAGATGTTCTCACTCATCTGTAGAGTTAAATACAGTGCTGAATGGTATGAATGGGTTTTACACAGCATGAAAAGCCACTCATGCATTATATTTTGAAGGGAGATCTTCGATTACTGCCACATAGTAAGGTCAAATTGCATTCTCTACTATGTTTTAACAGTTTGGCTCCATCATAAGGACCAGCAGGTGATAAAATGGTGGGTTTTTGGTCAAGACCTGTCACACTGTAAGCACTACAGAAAGGAAAACATTGCAAAACATGACAAGGAATACACCCACCATTTAAGCTGGTGAAATCATGTCCAAGATAGGAATTAACACTGTTTTTTATATATAATCATCTCATCGGTTAATGTATTTAACTGTTAAATGTTGTCTTTTGTTTTGTTTTTAGTCTTCCTCGACATTTGCTGCCATTTATTGTCCCCGTCCCAACTCTTTTGAGACGTGTTGGATTTATCAAATTAGAAATGAGTACATATGTCCCCCAAAACAATATTTTTTCTCGGTTTTAACACTTAATATGTTGTCTTTTCACTATTCTCCATCTAATGAATAGATTAAATGTTTTGAAAATGATAGCATTTTGATTTTATTCACTGTTTACCAAACGTCCCAACTTCATCGGAGTTGGGGTTTGTATATCCATATAATAAGCGGGTTAACTTACGGCGAGTCGGTCGCTTTGTGGAATAGCAGCACTTCAGAGAGAACAAGACCCCTCCGCTCCGCGTCGGGGTCTAAAGATTCTCTCTGTCGTGCTGCTATTCCACGGTAGCGACCTTCTCGCCGAACGTTAACCCTTACATAATGTCATGGAAATTGCAGCATTTTCATTCACAAGAGATTTTACAGCACACAGCAGCATACAGCAGCTTGCATGATAACGTTGTCCAATTTAATGTTTAAACTAGATTGGCCCTTTGAAAAAGAGCTGTGATGGGAATTCACTGTGGGAAAGTCACAAGAATCTTGGCATGTGTAAGTAGGCTAAATATGCAGGCTTACCATGTCATCTGGAGTGTCGACGGCTACACGGGACTGCACATAGCTGATGATGGCATCGATGAGGCCCCTACAATCCCGCATAGCCTGCCTCTCCGCCACGCTCGCACAGCTCAGGTTGCTGTGGGGAAGAATGGAAGAATTTTGTTGCAAAATTACTTGAATGCCTTTTTTATTTTTTACTTTTTATGGAAATGCTTGTTCAGATGTCCTTTCATCTACAGTATGTGTGAATTCTTGGCATTCAAGTATTTTGATAACATACTTTTTAAACCTATATAAAAAGCATTTTGCAATGCAATGCAATGAAATGCAATGTCCAACACCAAAATGTCAATTTCTCAAAATCATTTGATTTAGTGTAATTTTGCAACAAAGTCAATTTGCAATAATGCTCTTCAATTGCAATTAGCCAGCGTGTAGAAACAACCTGGTGTTGTTGCTACGGACACTGTAATGTACATACAACAACGTTCCATATTTACACCACTCCAAGTTCTACCTCTGCTCTTTCCTGAAACTCTTTGTGAAAATCTTAATTGATCCTGAAACTCTTTGTTGTTTTTTACGTCAGGGTGCTACATTTGCCTATTGTGTCCTCTCTGACAGGACAATGTGATATATTTCAGAGTTCACAAAGCAGAGCAGGATCACCACAGATGAGTAACAAGTGACAATAACATAATCTGTCACAAACAGACATCATTTCCCGGTTCAACATTCAAATGTCTGCCAACTTATTGTCAACAGGAAGATCAATTGAAACAGATGGCATCAACATCTACCTTTCTGTCAACATTGTCTTTCTTCACTTTTAAAGGGGAAACCTGTACGACTATGTGCTATCTCATTCCGCTCTGTAGTTAAAATGACATGTAACATCCATCTGTGTTTAGCAATGCAGATGAAATGAAATGCTTGACAGTGTGATATTTTATTGGATATGTGTGGTTATGAAATAAATAATCTTGCAAAGATCTTCCACACTCCTGTAAGCATTTTCTTTTAGCATTCTTTTAGCATTCTATAAAGCAACAATGGCATACGTGAAAGTAATTAAAAATGAAAATAAAATCAAAATGGTTGTGTGCTAACTTATAATTGTGTATTTATAGCCCCAGCCCAGGCCCAGCACCAAACTATAACCTAACCATAACCCCTTTTACACAGAGCAACCTTACTGTCAACCAGACTGCCGGAATTGTAATGACTATGTCTTAATCTGTTACGGCTCTCGGTAATATCTTAACAATGTTGTTATGAAGTAGTTGAGTATCTTCAGCAGAATGAATGGGCTCTTTGATGGACACATCTGCAGTACGAGGCTACGTGTTCCCAAAGTGCTAGACCTCAAACACATGCATTACCGTAGTGATATGGGGACTGCCCATATCAGCCTAATCGCTGTCACCTTGTCACATTAAGCCAAACAGCATCTATTAAAGCCACAGCAATAATCACATGCCCTTTAAGTGTCATGCTTAGTTAGTTGACAATGGTGAAAGACGCCCTCGTGAGCCTTTCAGTGTGCTGGTGGCAGAGTTGGCACTTGTCGTTTATCTACGTAGAGTACGTCCCACTGCACCTGACACATCGAGAACAACCTGCAGGAGTATCGACGCTGGCACCCGGTATCAAAGAAACACCTGAGACAGCAAGGGGGTAGTTCCACACGCTTGTTTTTTCATCTGCTGCATCAAAGGGAGACTCTGATGAACATAGTTTACCCATCGAAACGTTAGTCCTATGTTGTGCACTTGATTAAAAAAGAAAAGAATCTGATGTGTGCTGCTCCGGCGTCTTCTATCTAGTTAAAAACACCTGCGAGACACATGCGAAACACCTGATGAACACCTTGCAGGTCGAAACGTTGACCCATTTTTCACTAGATAAATCACAGCAAGGGAGCTTATACGGTGTATTTCTTCTTTCTTCCTTACCCGGTATCAAAGACCCACGCCCACCCCGGCTGTGCGACAAGCACTGAGACCATACATTCTTGCATGGAAACTATTAAACTGGAGGAACAAGCAAGCAGTAAATGGCTATTTTCTTTTTTTTTTACTAAGATATGCTTCAAATAGATAAGCACTCCACTCATGCATCATTTTTACTTAGAAGGCAAAGCTCATTTCTAAATCAACGCAAACCATAAAATCTGTTTTAAATTTAGACAGTCATGGTTGTGAATGAAATTAAATGTAATTTAGTTTAGATTAGATAGATTTCTAGTCATACTGTACATGGAGATGCATTAGAGCAGAAGTGAACTGTCGAAGCGGGACTACTAATATGGGTGGTGGCGGCTAGCATAGTTGACTCTGAGCCAGGGTCCACGCCAGCATGAGTCACAGAGGTAGACGATTGCCAAGGAGTCGCAACATGCCATCCATTAGCTCTCCCCTGACGTTCCCACAAACAGCCACGGTAACGTCAGTGACACAGAACCATACAAGACACCCTCACATTGGCCAGCCGGTCCAACAGAGACACATACACTACTTCTCTATCTCTGTGTATTGTAAATGACATGTGCACCACAAAGATCTAACTCAGGGGTAGAGAACCTATGGCTCGGGAGCCATATGTGGCTCTTTTGGGAACTGTATCTGGTTCTTACTTACCTAGGGTTGCCAACCGTCCTTTGAAATAAAAATAAATAAAAGTATGTGTTCCGTATTGAGCAGAAACGGGACACAGGAAATTACATCTAAGAAATACATTTACGGGGGGAGGACCCCCACACTCCCAGCCATAATGAAGCTGACAGTTGGCAACCCTATACTTAGGCCTACCTGTTATCAATAAAACTTAACAACTTGACAGTACACTCTAAAAATGTTGGGCTTAATTGAACTACATGCTCTTAATTGTATTCAGTGTTCTTAAAATGGTATGGCTCAAAAATGTTTTTTTTTTTTTAATTGGCTTTTATGGCTCTCTCCAACAAAAAGGTTCCTGACCCCTGATCTAACTAATGCCAAACCTGATGGAACTGACTCTCTGATGTGAAAACAAATATCCCTATGGGACTGAAGAAAGAAGAAAGAATCTAATCTAATTTCTCAACGTGACGGACACAATAAAGGATCGATTCAGAAATACCTTACTTTTACTTTTAGACTAGTACTGCAACAGCATAAGATAAGATAAGAAGATCAGGACACTAAGAGTGGACAGAACACAACACACATTTGTAAAGTAAACAATTCACAATTTACACCCAAAAAATTGAAGCAACACGTCAAAGGAATTGACAGTATCGACATAATTTCAGAAAAAAACATTGTGTGTTATTTTTTAAACAGACAGACCAACTGACAGACAGATAAATGCCAGTAAACATAACAATTGTTTATATTGAATAAAATAACTGGGAGCAGCAATGGGAATACATGTTCTTATTATCTGTGGATTTTTTCTCTCTCAATCTTTGGATTCTTCACCTTTGACTAAGCTCCCTGGTATACCTTAAAGGGCTGCCAAACTTGCGTTTTATCACACTCTTTAAGCACACTGAGCTACGTGTTTGTATGGATTGTGCTATACAAACAAAAGGTATTGATATTTTTATTATCATTAGGCCTATGTTTTAATTATTATTATTATTATTATTATTATTATTATTATTATTATTATTATTATTATTATTATTATTAGTAGTAGTAGTAGTAGTAGTAGTAGTAGTAGTAGTAGTAGTAGTAGTGTTGTTGCTATTTAGTAATTAATATTATCTTTTGTGTTTGTATATTTTTTGTGTTTTTGTGTCAAGTATGGCAGGTAGCAGGCTTCAAT
This sequence comes from Engraulis encrasicolus, assembly GCF_034702125.1. Classification (NCBI taxonomy): domain Eukaryota; kingdom Metazoa; phylum Chordata; class Actinopteri; order Clupeiformes; family Engraulidae; genus Engraulis; species Engraulis encrasicolus. The sequence goes on from NC_085866.1 coordinate 56,401,623, forward strand.
CGGGTTCCTTGATTAATTTTGAGGGTGCTGGCCCAAATAAAACAATTAGAATCAAAGAGAAAGGGGCGCACCTTGCATCAAACTATTTCATTTTTTAATTTTTTGCACAGACGTGTTTCGGGCACACACGCGTCTGTGCATAAAAAACAAATAAAATAGGTGTGCCCCTTTCTTTTTGATTCTTTGTGTTTTTGTGTGTCATGTGTATTTATGTAAGATGACAGACACCCTAATTTCCTTTGGGATTAATAAAAGTACTCTACTCCACTCTACTATCTCCTGCATTACTTTCCTTTCAGGACATTGTACATCAATGGACATATACATGTAAATGTGCCAGATTATGACACAAAAGCTAATATCCATCAGGTGTCCAAAATAGGCAGGTTGGATGTTTACAAGTAGAGAAATTGAAAGCACAGATATACACTTTTGCGCTACTCACCGCAGACAGCCGGTGGCACTGTGGAAGACCTCTGGGTCCCCGTAGTTGCTGACGCTGGTGTCAGACCAGCTGGAGTGGGGCACCACAATGGTCTCGGTCAGCACCGGCAGGGCACTCTCGATCAGGCTCGGCTTCAACTCATCCGCAGACGACAGGTTCCACAGCAGGCCTGGACACCCAATACAAGAAATGCGCGCACACACACCCAAACACACCCACCCAACCACACACACACCCACACACACACACACACACACACACATGTATGCTTGTATAGTCTTACGTATATGAATAGTTTAGTGAGTTTCAGGCTGGGCTTCAACTCATCTCATCTTCAACTCGATTGACAGTGCGTTGCACAGCAAGTGTAGACATACAATACAGGGAGGAACACAACAGAGACTCTATTAAAATAGTATTGTTGCCTAAGAAGAGGTCTCACTTACGGCTGGATATATTTTGTCTATATCTCTAAGAAGGACATCATTATTGGGGATTGGACTGCCTGAGATGCCAGAGCTGGCCCAGATCTGGAACCTCTTCATATGTGTGTGTGTCTGTGTGTCTGTGTGTGTCTGTGTTTGTTTTTATGTAGCTACTTGACACCTGAATTTCCCCCTGGGGATCAATAAAGTTTCTCTACTCTACTCTACTCTACTATATATCTCGAAATTTCCAATTCCCCCTAAAAGAGGCAAAAAAACCTACATAAAACAATTTAGTAGACAACTGGCATTTATATATATGCTTCGAGACAAAACTGTCTGGGCTGCGGCTGTGCAGTCAGAAATTTGACAAATCGAAGTAACGGCATAGTGGAATCGGAGCATTCGCATCTTGTATTTCTATTATTTCTATGGCAACCGAGCCACAGACGGAAGGCAGAAGCGCACTCTGGTGCAAGAGAAGAGTTTCCTTCTGGCAATCTCAGAATTTTAAAAGTTTATCACTTATCTCGATAAATTTGATATGCCAAAATCTACTTCGAGATGCTTATATCTTAAATCTTGATATATCGCCCACTCCATTCTGCCTTCCTCAGTGTGACCTCTTCTTATTTTTCAGTTATACATTATTTTGGTCAGCAGCACCCAAAACAAAGAGAAAATCCGCTATGGTGAAGTTTGCTCCAACCTTTATGAACTTATATGATTATTGTTAGGAAAATGACAACGAGCATGTCTTAATCTGGCTGATGCCATAGCAATGTTCTACAGCAGGCCTACACAACACAAGGACTAGCAAACCTAAATAACAAAAAGATGTCTTATCATCCTTAATGCATATTAGCCTATGTTTTCAAAATCATTCCATCTGTTCAACTGTTGACCATTTCAAAGGCGCTTTTTTCAAGGCACTTTTTGTGGTCTTCAAGGGTCTGTAATCACACTATCTGAATAGGAAGAGCGGGCCATCTCTTTACAAAGAACACCCGAAGCAGCACATCTTAACAAGCCAAGTCAAGTAAAGTGAACTCTATCTAGTAGCAGCACATTTCACATGACATAATAAACACAAAGTGTGGTTTTAGTGGAGCTTGGATCATCACATCTAATGTAGCTTCAGTATGCTGGCGGCTGTTCAATAACGATAAAATGTGGATCTCTGTCAGTCATGGGGGCAGTCTGAAGCAGAAAAGCACACAGGAAACAGATTTTCCTTTCCTTTTTGCTTTTTTGATGTCTATGCCAGTGGAGCACACATTAATCAGGACAGTCAGAAATAATTTTGTTCCTGAAATGACTAAATGTGATGTTTAGCTACTTTCAAATGTTAAATACTCTGCTGTTCCATGCCTGGTTTCTAGCAGCATCAGGCCAGTTCAGTTCAGTTCAACTTTATTGGTACCCAAAGGTAAACTGGGTTTGCAAATTAAAAAGAAAGATGGTTGTCCTTACATAACATCTCAAGACACATGACACATAAACCCACATATAGGCTAGGCTACACAAAGAATAAATAAATAACAATACAAGGAAATTTGACTCATGTACACACAAGGGGCGGAACTGCAGTGGTGAACCACAACTCTTCATAGGCCTACAACCACTGCAGGGCCATGGCAGAAGTGACACCACACTCCTGGCGCAGCTAAAGTGCAAAAGGCATTGTTACAAATAAATAAGTAAACCTACAAGTTATACTTTTAGCCCTGGTCTAAATGTACATTTACAGCACATGATTCACTCATAACGGGGCTCTAAATTAACACCTACCAATCTGCCAAATGCTGGTTAAATTTCAGTTTGACTGGTAGTTTTAGAAAAGTCCAACTTACTCGCCCCTTTAACACATTAGTGAGTGGGTGTTTGGCTAGTAAGATTTACATCTACCTGCCATTTTGGCTGGTGGTGAAAAAAGTTAATATAGAGCCCTGCATAGCAAATAACCATAACAATATGCTACCGTATTCACCATAACATGTCTTCTGGAGTTTCTGCTTTCTACATGGCAACTAGGCCAAGTGTTTCCCAGATGACATTCCAACCAGGTGTACTGTAGAGAGCAGACCTGCTCTCTGCTTTGTACAAGTCGATACTGGCTCCACCAAAAGATCCTCGCAGGTATTATGCTACGCTTATTTTATAAGACT
>NC_085866.1:56409660-56479660 GCF_034702125.1 Engraulis encrasicolus
AGGAGAAGACATTAATTTTTTTTTAACCCAGCCAGCTTAATCTTTGTTTTGACCATAAATAACTCTCAAGAATTACATTATCAAGTCCATTTGCTTATTTACTGCAACAACTATGTGAGTGTGATTTATGTGTGAATGTGAATCTTCCCAGACAGTACAGATGCTGCCTTACTCACTCTTAGTTGTAATGACAAAAATCCCTGTACTCACCCAGCCACTTCACTCTTCGTCTTGACAATGGATATCTTCTGCGTGGTTTCTGCCTGGACGGGCGTCGGGGTGGTCGGCGTCGGCATGACAATGGGCTGCGAGCGGCTCTGTTTGGTGGTGCTGGTGGTCACCGTGGTGGTGACTTGGTTGGAGGTCATACTGCTGCTCTGATTGTTCACGGCCGTCTCGCTCGACATGGAGTGCACCGAGTTGTTGGCCCGGCTCGGCTTGGCAATGGAGGCCGTGGGTCCTCCCGAAGACATGAAGAACGAAGAGGATGATGTCTGGCCAGTTGCGCGCTTCTGCATCGTGCCATTGCCCGTGCCGTTGAGGGCCAGGGAGGTCTCGCTGCGGCTGGGTTTGACCCCCCCGTTGATGATGAACTTGCCCCCCTGCGGAGGAAGGGGCCAATGGGAGGACTGGAACTGCTGATCCCACTGGCTGACACTCTTCACCTCCCGCCTGGAGGACTTGGCAGACAGGGTGCGGCTCTTCACTTGGCCCATCTACATGCAGAGAAGAAAATGTGTTGTTATACTTTAAGTCAGGTAGCATAGTCCCATAATGCTGTAATAGCCATTGAAAAGTTAACTTTCACACAGTACTACACTACTATGACACAACACAGTTCGTAATGTACTACGATTTGGTTAATGCCATTCTGATAACAGCAAATTTATAAGGCAGTGTCTTAACCTATTGATGCCTAAATCACTTGCAAAAAAAGGGTGCTGAACGCCTAAGGCCTTTTTAAGAAAAGGTACCCTCAGCCTATAAAAAACGAAATTATCTCAGCCTCTGAAGCATATAAAAACATGTCATGAGTTGCATTTACACGCTAAGACCCTTATCTTGCATTAGAATGTGTTCATTGAACTCTAACATACCAAGATTTTAAATGAAATTGTCTTAAATCTCATGAGCCTGAATGTTACGTCATGCAGCTCCAGGCGCCAGGGCCAATGTTGCGTAACACAACATCCAGCATCGATGGGTTAATGGGCTAACATGAGCAGTGTGCACATCCCACTGATAATACTCCATTTTAATGTCTCTCCTCCTGGAGGACTTGGCTGACAGGGTGCGGCTCTTCACTTGGCCAATCAACATGCAGAGAAGAAAATGTGTTGTTAGGTACAGCAGACGGTGCCTAAGTAGTGCACACATCCCCACTGATGATAGTCTTTTTGTCTGCATTAGACACGGCCATTTTAATGGCAGACAGGGTGCGGCTCTTCGCTTGGCCCATCTGGAGGAGAAAAATGTGTTGTTATTAGTCTGAGATTATTAATCTATTTCAGACGACTTCTTGGACACCTCCTTTGGTCAGGGGCTTGGGATATCCACAGGGTCAATGTTACAAAGAAAAGGTCTGTCCTACACATTGTTCTCATTTTCGAAAAGGTTGCGATTAAACTTTACAAATCAGGACAGTGTGCGGGACCTTTGTTAGTCAAGTACAGCAGTGGTACCCCCTAAGCAGTGTGCACAACCCCACTGATAATATGGTACTCTTTTTGCTCGATGAAGACCTGGCCTGTTTAATGTCTCTCTCCCCCTGTTGACTGCCTGAACTAATAATTGTAGGCCAATACGTGCTTCACTTTAAACGGGCCAGCACGCTAAGCCCCCCAACATTTGGGCTTGCATGCCAATGGGTTCGAGTCCGGCCTGGGTCACAGCCCTGCCCCAACATTTGGGCTTGCATGCCAATGGTTTCGAGTCCGGCCTGGGTCACAGCCCTGCCCCATCTCTCTCTCCCACTTGTTTCCTGTTATCTCATCACTGTCAAATAAAGGCATAAAAAGGCTAAAAATATACTATATTTCCTCCACCAACGGAGGAGCGCAGAGGCAGATAGAATGAATGGGGTCCTATGGAGCTCAACCATAGATGCTGCCGTTGCCTGGGAGAGAATTGTTATCATGTTTTCATTTTAATGAAAAGGCAAAATAAATTATTTTTAAACTTGCTTGATCTTTATAAAATACGCCTTTATTGTCAATATTACGTCATGAGTGTCTTGGTCGGTTGGATTGCATTGCTGTGATCACAACTGCCGTAAAGCAATTTCGTTAGCAAAATGCAAGCGGAGGCTGACTCATAAATGCCAAACCTGTAAGAAATCAGAAGGATATAACTCCCAGGATATTGTACATTTGATTTGAATCCACATCGGTTTCTCAGAACCCACAGAAATATTGTCAGGTTTCAGCCAACATTGAGCACAATTGTGAGTTATTAGCACCAGCCTTATGGGCTGCGCTCACTCGACAACGCTCCAAGGTGAACTGCAGACACGGGTTGGATGGCGAGTTTGGACACTGTAGGCCTATGTAAAACCACTTTGATATTACTCAGCACTGTTAGCATGCAACTGGCCCACCTAAAGGAGCAAATGTGTTGTTTATGTGTCTTTAGCCAGGCAGAGCAGGTAACTGTAATAGAGTGCACTCTAAAAACTTTCTACATTCTTGATTCATGACGGGCAGTCATGGGTGAGCGGTTAGGGCATCAGACTGGCATCCCAGAGGTTGCTGGTTCGACTCCCGACCCGCCAGGTTGGTGGGGGGAGTAATCAACCAGTGCTCTCCCCCATCCTCCTCCATGACTGAGGTACCCTGAGCATGGTACCGTCCCACCGCACTGCTCCCCATGGGGCGCCACTGAGGGCTGCCCCCTTGCACGGGTGAGGCATAAATGCAATTTCGCTGTGTGCAGTGTGCAGTGGTCACTTGTGTGCTGTGGACTGCTGTGTCACAATGACAATGGGAGTTGGAGTTTCCCAATGGGCTTTCACTTTCACATATAACCCATTTTCACCTGTCACTGAGGGTGCTCTGATCTGATGAAACTGACTCACACACTCACTCACATTTTAATGTCTCTAAATGGCTTCCTCAAATAAGTATTTTGGAAGCAAAATCTGTCTCTGTCACGCAGTAACTGTTACACATGTTACAGTAAGATTCCTCTTGGAAACATGTTGCAACACAAAAACACCAAATGTTCTCTGGTATTAGTCTAAGTATATGTATAATTAGATCCTGTGGCTCGTAACGGCAATAGTGCTTGATGCTACTCCTAGAGTTGCTACATAGATTGAGAGAGTGTTTTTTCAGACCACAGTATATGGGAGTAGTTGGAGGAATCTTAATTTGCCTGTTAACGACTCTTTTTAAAGTTCTTTTTGTTGATAAATATTTTCATTGGACATTTTCAAAAAATACAAAAAATTGCAAACTAACAGCTATAATATATGGATTGGAATTCTTCCCTTTAAGCCCCCTCCCCCACCTCCAACTGCATGCCACTCGCCCCATATGAACATTATAGACATGTACACACACGACCCCACCAATACAACTCACACCACCCTAAAATATATTTTTATGTCAGGATTGAACCTGGGTCCCTTAGTTCACTTTGCAGCCACAGTGCCTCCGTTAATGACTCGTTAAAGTATAAGCTGGCTCATGAAACTTAGGCTATAAATGACTTATAACACGTTGCTAAGATTGCCTTTAAGAGCAAGCAAGGGGAACTTGCACACCTTAATACTGATGCAATAATATACTTTATTATTTATTTGAGAAAATAAATAAAAGTTCTACCCAAGTGAAATGCAAATGTTTTGGTCACAGATTTCCTTCAACAAATGCCAGTGCCAAAGTTAATGTTATTGTAATATTCTGCCAATGTTTCTGGCAGTGATTACCTTCCAAGTTAGACATGAATCCACAGCCTGTCAGCCTCACTCACAACATGAGTTATGTAATAAAGCAATGAAACGAACACTGTAAAAAACTGCATCACACGCTTCTTTGGATAGCAAACAAAAATGCATCTGTATCCCGCAGATGGTATCGATTCAATTGCAACTTTGCCCTTCTACAGAAATATGTACCACACAAAATAATAAAGTCAGATCATTTCCATGATATCGTTTCCATGTATTACGTTTCGATTAGAATTATGCATCTTCCAAAATTATTGGTAACTTTTTTTGAACGTGAAAAATTACCAAAAGTAGGTGATAAATACTACCAATAACTTAAAATAAATTTCTCTAGTCTAGCTGGACAACTTTACAGTATCAAAACAAAGAAAAAAAAGTTAAGTAGGCCACATGTTTCGTGATATTCTCTGGTAAACAGGAGTCTATATGCCTAGTCTAGATAGCAGAGAGGCACTATATTCAGCATACAGGACAGTATAAGAACAAACACATTACTGAGTAAGGTACTCAGAAAGCTGTCAATTACAGACATTCAAAACTTATCATCTCTGACCTCCCTGAAAGCCGTGATTTAACATGCACTTACTTGCACACACAAGCATTGTTGCTGCCTGCACTAAAACTACATATGATGCTTTTGAGACAATTGCCAAGAAGCAGTGTACAAATGAGTCTATTACATGACAGCTTTATAAAACTTACACCTATATGATTCAAGCATCCCAACAAAGACATTTGCTTGTTAAACAACAACTTTCACACATTTACATCCAATGTCAGTGTTTGCCGTTGGCATACACATGACGTTTATCATCATAATTTCCAATCAAATTTGATCAAATTTCATTCAAGCAATTGTATCCACAAGTCATTAACCAATATTGACATGTGCCGCCGGCAGATTATGAAATTTCCAGAACCACAAAAGATGCAATTGATACAACTTGTGTAAACATTATAAATGTGTCTTATGCAATATCTTCCTCAACAAAGGAATGAGTTTCCCCTAGCCCTGATGAAATAATCTTTTTTTACGCCTGAAAGTCACCTCCAAGGCTTTCTAAGAACTTCTCAAATGGTAAACCAAGGTGTAGTGGCAAAGAGAAACAGCTGGACATGTGGCAACATAAAATGCCTGTAGCTCAAGCTGTTAGGCTACAAGTTGATGAACTCTGATTTTGGAGATATTGCTTCAACGTTTAAATAAAATAATGATAATAATAATAAACATGATAATATCTTCCACACCTCACTGTATCTAAGAGTCTCGGAGAAAGATCAGTTCAAGAATAAACCCTTACCTGGAAACACTTGGAATGCACATTTATTTTCGAGCACATTACATCCCATCCCATTGTATTGAAATGTTATTAATGCACAAGGCCCTTGCACTTATAATGGTGTGAGAAATGGTTCATAATATGCTAAAAACATAATGTCTGTTTAGAGCCTATATCACTTTCTCTGCGGCTACCTGGGAAGAGCTATAGTTATATTATCACTCATTGTATTTGGCAGGCCCTTTTGTCCGGTGTGACTTCGCCTGTTTGAAAACTAAATGCTACCATTACGCAAAAACATTTGTCAACAATAAGCCTGACGTGCATGGCTTTGTGCGTGTGTGTGTGTGTGTGTGTGTGTGTGTGTGTGTGTGTGTGTGTGTGTGTGTGTGTGTGTGTGTGTGTGTGTGTGTGTGTGTGTGTGTGTGTGTGTGTGTGTGTGTGTGTGTGTGTGTGCGTGCGTGTGTGGTTGCAATCGAGACATTAGTCATTAGTTGAGTTTCATGAAGTCTGCTGGAATGTGTACTACGTACGTCTATATGGAGGAGTGTGCATATGTGTCTATATGTGTGTGCATGTTTTTGAATATCTGTGTGTGTGTGTGCAAGTATGAGTGTGTGTGTGTGTGTGTGTGTGTGTGTGTGTGTGTGTGTGTGTGCGTGCGTGCGTGCGTGCGTGCGTGCGTGTGTGTGTGTGTGTGTGTGTGTGATATGACATGACATGACATGACATGACATGACATGAAATTTGATATGATATGACATGCAATTTGGCTTCAGCCCATACACTACAATGTTTCCAAATATCATCTTCAGTGTACAGAAACATCACAATTTGTGTGACAAGACTCATTGGCAAATACGAGCTATACAGTTAAATATAATAAGTGATGAGGGCAAAGGTAGACTACAGGCTTTCTTGCCTACTCTGTAGGACTTGAACTCCACAAAGCCAGTGATTTGCAAGCTGTACTGTAAACCATTTCCAGTTGGATAGAAATTGAGAATTAAAGTGCCCCTGCTACATTACATAATTTTAAGTCAACTTCAGGTTTATCTTTGTGTCCACTGAAAAATGTATTGTCTAGTTGAGTTGAATATCTCTGAGTTGAAATGAAGACAAACCTGATGCTGATATAACATACATTTTGGCAGCAATTGGTGGACTGTCACGGACATGGCAAACATTTGGCCCACCATGAGGTCAGAACAAATGAAAACATAAATGTGTGTGATTTTCGATCACTAAAACTTCAGTTAGTCATATCTCTCCAAAGCATTCATAGACAGTTTGTTATGAAACTGTTAGCATACGATTTAACTGTCTATGTCAGGAAAAACAGAAAAGTGAAAATCTGTTCTCTGCCCAGACATCTTACTTGTTTCTTATTGAGTTGGGGCATTGGTTTGGCCCGCAGCCTCACTTGCTCTACAAAATGTGGGCCTTGGAGAAAAATAATTGGAGACACCACTGATGTAGGTGGATGCTGCATTGTTCATACCGTCTTATTGTGGCCTCCCACCACAGTGGACTTGCTCCGGCTGAAGGCGCTGCCATTTATTGTCCCAGGTGTAAACCTGAAAGTTGCTGACTCATTGAGGGACGTGGGTGTCAGGGGACCTGGGTGAGACAGAGCAGGGCAAAAGGGAATGACAAGAGGGAAATTACATTACAATGTAACTCTGAAAACTATGAGATGGAGACAGTCTGGATTTTGCCCCCAAAGCCTATTGTTGCATGGAGACTACTGTCATTTTAAACCAGTATGGTTAAGGAAAACAGTAAACTAGAAGTGTTTCCCAACCAGCATACTTCAGGGAGCAGACCTGTGTGAGAAATGTAATAACAACAAATGCATCGAGCATAGTTGCATTGAAATTGAGGAAGAGATCTAGAGCATGAGTGAGGGGCTTAGGTGGTAGGCAAGACAAGAATACAAGAATTATAGACAACGATGGGAATTAGACATCTCCACTGCTCCCATTGGTCTTGCAATGCACTGTTTGACAGACCACTGCTGATTTGTGTATGGATAAAGATACCAGGGAACGGTATGGCCATATGCAAAATGTCCCCCAGTTTACTACACCTTTCATTACATGGATAGAGACAGGTTTTGTAGAGTTCCCTTCATAGTACACTATACAGTAAAAAAAAAAAAAAAAAAAAAAAAAAAAAGACAATAACATGTCAGATTCAGCCAAGGATTCACCTGCAGGCTAAATAACAAGTGTTCAGTGTTAACTTAAAAATGTGATATAGCCTAGGCTACTGGTATTGTATGGGTTATATGGTTTATTTATTAAATAGCAGGTAGCCTAGTTGAGATTATCCTGCATTTGATTTGGGAAACAGATCAGACAATTTTACTGTGTTATGCACATTCCAAAGTAATAACACGTGAGCCCATAATAATAACGTTTGTTATTAATCTAATTAGCCTACAGATGTCTCCACATACACTTGCACGGTTGGAATGGCGCAGTGCCTTGCGTTGGGCCTTCGTAAATCACAATGTCAATAACCTGTAACCTACGACTAGGAGAATATTAGGCTATTAGCTGTCCGTTGTCCTAAACCAAATGTGATTCCAGACCGCCCATCGCTGTCATTGCTTAGGGCACATGTCACGTTATGTCTGACTCTATTTCTTACAGTTTAACACACAGTTTAATACACTTACTTGAGGGCGAGAGCGATCCATTTTTGGATTGTTTCGATTTGCTTCTCTTGAGCGTGTGAACCTGATCAAGTACACGCTGCTGTCCTGTGCGCAGTTTGTCATCGGACGGCACCGCAAGAGACGTGTCCTCAATCTGTACCACCGACATTGCTGAACGCAACGGCTCAACAGTCATTTTTTCTGTGAATTTCTTCCGGCCGTTACAGAATGAAGGCCCCTTTCACTACAAAACGTCGAGTGAATGACTTTTCATGGGAATAGAAGAAGGAAAAATGTCTTGCAGTTCACCTATGCGTGTGCGCCACACCTCTGCCACGCCTGGGGTTAGATAGGTGTGGCAAACAACTTTGCAAAAGAGAAGAGCAGTTGACAGCGGCCCCTTCAGTAAGACTATCAGATAAGTAGCCTATTGCGCTGCGCTGTCGTCTTTAGGTTAGAGAGTGATAATTCTGACTATTGCAGGTGCGCGGGGCGGTCGGTTGACACCACCAACTGTGGCATAGGTGTCGACACACTTGTGAAATCATTGGGATCTTTGAGCCATGTTATGTGGTGCGCAGTACAAGCCGCAGCCCGTGTGTAGACATAGTCTAATATTTCAACAGTAGAGTGGCATTTTCAACATGTAGGAAAAGCATAGGCTATAGTTGTCATTCCTGAATTTCAGTCACACAACCGGCATTGACTAATTGGCTGTAAAAAAAGAAAGAAAGAAAAGAACTGCAATAGAGACTCATTGTGTCTCTTCACGCCTTCACTGTTGGTCTATCTGCTGGCAACTATGATGTAGTCTATGTAATCATCATTCTTCACGGGGGTATGAGAGGTAAAACGGGGGTAGATGCGAAAAGACTAGAGAGCCACGTGTGTCAGACAGCAGATCAAATTCCAGGAGCATTCCCATTATGCTCACCCTGAGTAAGACTCCAAGAGGAAAACCAATAGGCCTACAATTCCGTTTTGTATTTAATTGCATTGTGTCATGTTATTTTAAGAGAAAGGGAATGATGTTCACTAGCCGAGGGCCTAGATTAATATTAAGTGCGGTCACTTGGGCAGCACGCCCTTGTAAAAGTTTTTTTTTTTTTTGTTTTAAATCTCAATGCTTCAATTTTCCTGGTAAAGTAAATGTTAAAAACATATAAGATACACCTCTGTCTGATTTTGCACATAAGGGCCGGCCTACAAATAGACCGTATTGCAAAAGGCCAATTCCATTGTTGTCCTGATTCAATGTGAGAGTTACACGAGTACACGACTCTGGGCACATGGCACAGCATACAATTATGAACTTATGAAGTCAGCAGGGGCCCAACAGTATATGGATGATAAGGAACACTGTCCTGACACTGACCCTTTACAGCATACAATCACAGAGCTTAAATAGATGTATATTTAGCTTGCTAGCACCATAAACTGTAGGCCTATATCTTTTTTAGATTACCAGTACCTACGTATCTCGTGTTTTAGCAGGCCAGGGCATGACAGGGTCACATAGGGCCACTATGTATGAGGATGCCATCTGGTGGACAAAACAAACAATTACACACACGTTACAGAGGACTGCAGAACAACCCTCATCCATTTCATAGATCAGTACAATACAGTGAAATTGTATTTTTTTCAATTTTATTTTACTTTAAAAAATGCATAATAAGATGCATAATGGTTAAGACACACTTTCATTAAAGTTGCATTGTAAATGTTATTAGTTCATCATTATCATCATCATCATCATCATCATCATCATCAACACTACCGTCTATCTAAGGAAATGAACACTTGCTTGGTTTCGCACTTTGTAAGAGTTAGAAGTGTTACTGTAGGCACAGTCTTTCAATTCATTGCAGGTCTCTGTGGAGTGAAGGAGAGTCATGTCGAGTCGTGTGGACTGGCGAGGATGGATCGAGGACATACTGTGTAATCCATGGAGATTTCAGTGTTTCAGGTCGGTGACGCCGTCAGTCAGTCTGTCTTTTCATATCCATCAGCCTCAGTGGGATGGTCTAGCCTCGAGACTCTACTGTATTTCAATTATACACAATCATTGGTCTAGGCATGTCAGTCTTTATAAGAGTAAGAGTATGCACATCCCACCTCTCTGAGGCCAGGTGCAGGACAAAGGCGTATTTGACTGTGGAAAGAGTAGAAGTCCACACACCATAGCTCCGCTTTGAAGATTTATTCAGGTCATACAACGTTTTGGCACAACGGGGTCTTTTACTCAGGTCATACAACGTTTTGACCCAACAGGGTCTTTTATTCAGGTCATACAACATTTCAACCCAACACGGTCTTCATCAGGCATGACCTAAATAAATCTTCAAAGCGGAGCTACAGTGTGCGGACTTCTACACTTTCCACTAGGCATGTCAGTCCCCAGGCCTAAAACCTCTACACTGTCCACTGTGCACCAACGGGCTGAAGGACAGACAGACAGACAGACAGACGATGAGGAGCCAGGAACAGATGAAGGTGAAGATTGTGCACATCCCAGGAAAAGGTGCATGACAAAGGCTGACAGTAGTTTTCAGAATGAGAAGTCCGCACACTTAAAATCCTTTTTGTTGTTTTATTATTATTTAATCAAGCCTCATCCGTCCATCTGTCTTTTACTCCTCGCAGTCCAGCGGAGTCGTCAGCCGGAATCTGGCGCCCCCGTGTGGAGACGAGCGAGAGACCGACACGGATGAGGATGACGCAGGCATTGTCCTCTCCGCCTCGGCCGCCCCGGCACCAGTCGCCTCGCCGTCTCCCCCCTCCTCTTCCCAGCATGCCCCACTGCCTCCCCGCAGGCTCCCCATCATCATCTTCATGCCGTCCTCCGCGCCACTCAGGGCCTTGAGCTGCGTGGTGAAGAGCACATAGAGCAGAGCTCCGCACACCACCAGGGCAATGCCCAGCGCCCCCATGAGGCCCAGCAGGGCGTAGGAGAGTGGGCAGTGGCCATGCGGGTAGAACCAGGGCAGGGCACCGGCCGGCAGCAAGAGGAGAGCCAGGCCCAGGCCCAGCATGCACATGGCCAGGAGGCGGCCCCTCTCCGTCTGGTGCAGGCCGTCCTGCACGATGCCCCGGGCCTCCTTCACCACCTCCACGCGCTCACCGGCCGGAGTGTCTGGTGGGAACAGGAATCAAGAATTTAGAATAAGAATTTGGAACTAGAACTAGGATTGTTGTTAACTCTGACTATTTTCACACTTCACTAACCTAGAGAAAACAAACCGTCTTGTAGCTGCAGGTTTGCTGAGATTATTTTTTTTCTGAATACCAATACCATCCCTGCCGCAGGCAAAAGGCTGGCCTTCCTGCCACCATCCGTGGGGGCTTTATAAGGCAGCGCACACCTGCTCTTCCACCAAGATCCCTGAGTTTTTATATAGCGAGAAAGGTAAACTAGAGAACGGTCTCTCTCCACTCCTTCAGAGAACTGGGGACATACACATGTCCTAATGTTCTCTATCAGTCGCTATGTTCGACTGTTCTCTCCTACGGGGTTTACAAACACTCCCGATCGTAAACACAGATTAAACGGTTACCTACCGGAGGTCTACTACACAGGTATTCCTGCATTTTAACGTCCCATGTCCCGTTTCAGCTCAATATGGAACCCGTACTTTTATTTCTGAAAATGGGACGATTATTTATTTCAAGGGACAGTTGGCAACCCTATACGTAGGTACTAGACATCTTGTCATGAGTAAATCCCTAAATTGCATTCCTTCTGCCTGTGAATGCGTCCTTAATGACACAGGCAGCTAATTAACTCATTTGGCAAATGTGTTATGGTAATAAGGACCAGTTAGGTCTGTGCATTGTGGGAGCACACATGTGATGTGAGAGGACTTTTACTTTCCATTCTAAACACTAAATTGTAGCTGGCTGTATGTGACAGTCAAAGTATGGCTGTGTCTGTGTGAACACTGGTGCGTATTGTAAGTGCATGTAAGAGTGTGTGGGTGTGAGTTTGGGTGTCTGAGTGAGTTTGTGTCTGCAAGGTGTGCTGTGTACCTGCATGACCTGAAAACACACCTCTATGAGGTACAGCTTGTGATTTCCATGAACGTTTTTTTTTTCTCTCCACTGAGCAGCAATCTGTTTCACACTGTTTTCAACTCTTTCTGCACCTTATTGACTTATCATTACCAAGGAAGTAATGTTTTCGGTCGAGTTGGTTTGTCTGTCTGTTTCTTTGTCAGCAGGATAACTCAAAAACTAAGTGAAAGTGAAAGCCCCTTGGGAAACTCCAACTCCCATTGTCATTGTGACACAGCACTCCACAGCACACAACGGAATTGCATTTATGCCTCACCCGTGCAAGGGGGCAGCCCTCAATGGCACCCCAAGGGAGCAGTGCGGTGGGACAGTACCATGCTCAGGGTACCTCAGTCATGGAGGAGGATGCGGGAGAGCACTTGTTGATTACTCCCCCCACCAACCTGGCGGGTCGGGAGTTGAACCGGCAACCTTTGGGCTACAAGTCTGACACCCTAACCACTTACCCATGACTGCCCTAACCACTTAACCATGACTGCCCTAATGCAACGATTTGGACGAAGCTCTGTGGAGCTGTTGGAAATGACTCAAGGGACAAGTGATTAAATTCTGGTGGTGATCCCGATCATGAACCAGAACCAGGACCTTTTTAAATAGTCCTCACCATTGCTAGCCTAGGAATCTAGAAGCCCCTAGTGACCGCAAATTGAATTGCAGGACAGGGCAAAACATTCCAGTTTCCAACTCCACAAAAAGAAGGCGGAAAGACTTACAATGAAAATAAGGTGTAACATAGTCAATGTTCTATGAAACGGCTTCCTTGACGGAGGTCTGCGCTCTCTGAGTGCATTTCTAGTTATACATTTATTACAACTATTTATTTATTTGCTTGTTTGTATATAACTCATCTGGCATAAAAAACATCAAACCACAAGAATGACTGACTGGTCATGGTCATAAAACCATTCAGTATCCATGTCTCCATAAAGGTCCCTATGATGAAGTGTGATCTAGTGCAGTGGATTTAAAAGTGGGGGCCGGGGACCCCTGGGGGGGTGCACGACAGGTTAGCAGGAGAAATAAAGCAAAATAAACTAAATAATTTAACAAATGGAATAACTTAAGTACACAAAAAATAAACTAAACAATCGCAGTAGAGTCATTTCTTCTTTACAATGTTTATACTATATTTATATTTATAAAAAAATTATATGAATTTATAAACGCATTTGTGTTGTGTTGTGAAACAGGGTGCACAGAAAAAATAGTGTTGCACGGCCTATGTTAGGGGGGTCTTGGCTGGAATCTGTTGGTATGTGGTGGGCCTTGTCATGGTAAAGTTTGGAAACCCCTGGTCTAATGCTATCTGTGATTCGTGTATTCATTCATTGTGGTGGCTAAGGTGGTACAGGAGCCATTTGGCAACCAGAAGGTTGCAGGTTCGAGCCCCACTCTGCCTGACACCATCAATGTGTCCTTGAGCAAGATACTTAACCCCAAGTTGCTCCTGGTGGCAGGGTGGTACCCTGCCTGTGCCACGGCCACTGCCACCTGTGTGTGAATGGGTGAATGTGAGGCATACAATGAAAAGTGCTTTGAGTGCTCGAAGGAGTGGAAAGGCGCTATATAAATGGAGTCCATGTACCATATCAATACTACAGTACATACTGTACTCGTGTCAGTGGAGGATAAATGTGTTGGTTAAGTGTAATGTATTACAGCGAGATCAGTTATAAGCAACTAGACTTCTTATAGAGTTTGAAAGACAAACTCCTTTGGTAAACATGACATAGAGATAAATAATCTCACACAGACAAACGTGGAATATATAATGTACAGTAATATAAAAGTCTAGTAGTGATTCTCAAAAGTATTAGAAGTGGGCCTTGAAAACATTTTCTAAAAATCACAATAATATTTGGGTGTGTGTTGCTGTTGACTATTTATTTGAGTTTTACTGTTTGTTGGGTTAGAGGTGGGCCCCAAACATTTGTGGATATTTCAAGTGGCCCCAAGTTGGAAAGGGTTGGGAACCCCCGTAATAGAGTGATCCATGACCTGCTCCAGCAAGAACATAATGCTGTATGTGTGTCTGTGGAGAATGGAGGTGTCTGTTAGGGCTGCTCGATCATGAGAAAAATCAATATCGCGATTATTTCAGTCAATATTGCTATCATGATTTTTTAAGACGTTAGTTTTTTTAAGGCGAGACACTGTAGGTGAATAGGGTATTTTTTTAACTTGCAGATATCAATATGAAACTTTACCAGTTGATCACTCATTGAAATTGGAGAAAAAAATGTATTACAAGTTTTCTATATTTTGTGTTTAAATATGCTAATTAGGCTATTATCTAATTAAATATGCGCTAATTTGCATAATTTTTGATGCAACGGATCTGACCACCTGAAAATGCCAGCTTCAAAATTCCTTTTTTATTTTATTAATATAGTACATACGGTAACACTTTATTTTAGGGACACATCTATTAGCACTAATACATACAATATTAATGCCTGTGTAAGTAACTTGTAAGGCATGTACTAAGCAAAATAAGACAGTTGTTAAGCATGTATTCACAAATGTCTTGTTCATGCCCAATTAGGGATTTATTACTAATATAACCTTAGTAAGGACCAGTAAGCCTATATTTCTATTTATTAGTAAGTAGTAAGTGGCAGAATACAATGTGTATAAGCTCCCGACACACTGTGTGAACAAACCCTGAACAGTGTGAAAACAGATGCAGAATAAGGGTCCCTATTCTAAAGTGATGCATTGGTCAGCCCAGATGGCTCAGGGCCTCTGCACTACCAAAGTCCTAGGGCCCCCACACCACCCAGGCCTGCACTACCTAGCCCCCCCGATTTACAAAGTGTAAGGGTATATCAAATAAATAATACTTACCCAGTTGAGTCATCTATAGTTTTCTCTTGTTCATACCAATGAAAGGGAGGTAACAAGAGCCTATATATAGCAAGGATTGAACGTACACTTGTCAATGGCGGTGGGTTGGTGAGATGTAATTTTTTTTCATGTACCACTGAGTTTTAATTGTAAAAAAAAACCAAAATAAATGCAGAACATTAGAATAATAGTTTTGAAGCAAAACTAAACTACTCTTTTGTGATAATTAAGTGAATGTTTGAGAACATTAGCTTCAAGAAGTGCAGTGCATGATGGGTACGCAATCTAGGCCAACAGACAACCTACCCAGCTCTGAGCCTACGTCCTTAGCTCCTCCCCTCAATCGTGAAATTTAGTTGCTATCCAAACAATTTGCCATGTACGTAACAAGAAAAATATTATCATTGCTGCATTGGCCATGCATTGCATTTCTGACTAAGGGCGTAGCCTACCCATCATGCACTGCACTTCTTGTAGCTAAGTTTCTCAAACATTAACTTATTTATCAGAAAGGAATAGCTTAGTTTCGCTTCCAAACTATTACTCATCGTTATATTCTGCATTTATTGTAGGGTTTTTACAATTAAAACTAATTGGTGTATGAAAAAATGACATCTCACCACCCACCGTCATTGATAACTTTACGTCCAATCCTTGCTATATAATGCTTCCAATTACTCATTGACATTAGTAGAATAAGTGAGATCTTCATACCTACTGAGACTACTAGAATCTGCAATGCTCTTACACTTTGCTTCCCGGGGGGGGTACGTAGAGTGGGGGCCCTAGGTAGTGCGGGGGCCCTAAGCCATCTGGGCTGAGCAATGCCTCACTTTAGAATAGGGACCCTTATTCCACATCTGTTTTCATACTGTTCAGGGTTTGTTCACACAGTGTACCAGGAGCTTATACACATTGTATTCTGGCCCTTACTGCTTACACATAAATAGATATCTAGGTCTACTAGGTCATTACTAAGGTTATATTGGTAATAAATCCCTTATTGTGCATGAACAAAACATTTGTGAATACATGCTTAACAACTGTCTTATTTTGCTTAGTACATGCCTTACAAGTTACTAACACATGCATTAATATTTTATGTATTAGTGCTAATAGATGTGTCCCTAAAATAAAGTGTTACCGTACATACAAAAATATGTTCAGAGGGAATTATGGCTATCTCCTTTTGTTATCCAGAAAAAGAGAAAATACTGCTAATAACCTTAAAAAATGCGATTTTGGCCTATTTTTATGCAAATAATGTCAAATAAATCAGGTCATGAATGACAAATCAACAAATGCCTCAGTAAAAACATTCACAACATTGCTTAGAATAAGACTGTAAAGTATGGAACAGATTGGTTGAGCGAAAGTGGAGATTCGTCGCACAGAGCGGGAGAAAAAACACATTTTGAGAAAACGGCCTTCAAAGATTTGTATGGGGGGAAAAAGTGGATTACATCATCATCAACAAATTAACACAGCATAATTCATTACAATAAATGTGTAGTCTACATGCCCATGCCAAGCACCATATGTCAGACCCTCTTCTAGCTCCTACAGGGGTTTCTTGACCTTTTAGGCTGTGTTGTTACTCAATGACGGATCATGATACTAAGGTGCAGAGGCCCATCATAATGAACGTAGACATGACTATTGAAACTTTACCAGTTGATTACTCATATTATTTATATAGTACTCATGTTGAAAATACTTTGGATGTAGCATTTAGTGCATTTTTAATATTTAACTGTTGTAGTTTAGCCATATCTTATTAAAAAACACTCTAATTTGGGTATATGCAGAGTAACCGAGCGTCTTTGGAGGAAAACTAAATTAGAAGTCCACAGACAATCCCTTAGGGATGAGATCTCCTCCTACAATAATGCGGTACGCTCAGAGAGAAAAGCATTTCCAAAATCATAACAGACAACCAGCATAATGCGAAAGTTCTTTTTTCCACTATTGACCACCTGCTTAATCCAACACATAGCAATAACAACCTAAATGCAGCATCACATGCCAAGTGCGAGGAATTTGCTAGATTTTTTAATAAAAAGATTGCCGACATTAGAGAAGGCATCCAAGGTGGAAACGCAGCAACCTCTGTCGCCCACTCAGGCGATACACCGAGGGGAGGGTTAAACCCCCCTAGGAGACCTGAGAGCTTCCAAAAATTTTGTCCAATTACAGAGGACGACCTCTGTAAAATAGTCAGGGAAAGTAAGCAGTCTACCTGCAGCCTTGACGCGATCCCCACATATCTGCTAAAAAACGTACTTGGTTGCTTAGCAGCACCTTTACTGCAAATTGTTAACACCTCTATGCTTACAGGCATTTTTCCAAGCTCTTTCAAAACAGCCATGGTAAAGCCACTCCTAAAAAAGACAAATTTAGATCAGAATTCTTTAAACAACTACCGACCTATATCAAACCTCCCCTTTATAAGCAAGGTACTAGAAAAAGTTGTATTTAAACAGCTTAACCAACATCTGGCTGGGAATGATATCTTGGAAAAATTCCAATCAGGCTTTAGAGCCAACCATAGCACCGAAACAGCACTAACCAAAATAATAAGTGATCTTAGGCTTGTGATGCTGTGACTCTGCGTCTTCGCATCACGTGACTGAGTCACATGACCACCAGCCAGGAAATGGCTGCTACTGTTTTTAATGTTTGAATGAACTATGAGAGAACCATGAACTGAGATCGCTAAAATGTTTGCTTTTAACCTTTACTGTTCACCATGTGGATTACTGACATCTTGGACTGCTTTTAAACACCTGCTTTTAAACTTGTGAGTAGTTTCCCTGCGAGAGGGTGAGTGCACGCACCAAACTCGCTACATTGTTGCCAACTGTTTGATTTCAATGTCTTTACCACCTAGCGAAATGCTAACAAGTTTTAAAATGTCCAGTACTTTCAATAACAACAAGTAGACGGTCTATTTTCAATCTTTGAAGTTTATTGATAAATGTAAGGTTAATGGTAAAGTAGAAGCAGAGTCTCAAAGTGTTTACCTTTCTCCCGGCATCTCTGGCTGCAGTGTTAAAGGGGCGCGCACCTCCACTGTCATGCCTGATATACTGTGGTTGCCGAGTGGGGCACGTTTGCGCACTGTGCTCATGCGCGAGATGACAATGGTTTAATCCAATCTAAATTAATATACGCTCATAAAGTGTTTGGGTTTTAATATTATTGTATGAATGTGATGTGTGCTTTTTCCTGTATTAGGAACTTTTCTTTTCTTTCTCAGTTAATGTGTTTACTTTGGCTGTAGAAGCCTTTTCAGTATTTTTAACCCCTAGTTTCCTGTGACATTGGTTTGTGCCAATTTAGTAGGGGGATTGATCTGTCTTGAAAATGTGTTTGGTTTCAGTCAGTGGAGAGAAGCCAGCCATGCGTGCACACTTATGTTAGTGAGAGCCTCGACTCAGTACAGTGAGTCACTTTATTGCACAAAGTTATTTTGTTTGACTTAAGTTGCTTAACTTTTTGTTAGCTATTTTTTTCTCTTTTCTTTTGACCCTCGTGTCATTGTTTGTTTATTTGCATTTTTGACTTTAGTTTATCTCACTGTAAATATATGCACGGATTTTGGCTGTGGAAAAAAAATAAAAACAACCCTCAACTTTTGCGCAAAACCTTCTTGTGGACCTGCATCTCTGCCAGACTTGCCTGTCACGGCTACACATCTTCACATTTGGTGGCAGCGGTTTTGGGAGCCAGTGACCAGCAGAAGTGCAGACAAACAACATCCAGTCCTACAGAAGCAAGATGGCAGAAGGAGGAGCCAACCGTAGTGTCGACAGTGATGAAGAGTACAGAGGTGAAGAGGAACCACAGCACCAGCACTGACCTGCCGATGGCGACAGAGGAGGGGGCTGGAACGCGGCGCTCAGGCAGTTCATGCAGCAGCAACACCAGCGCGAAATGCGGCGAGAGCGAGAAACCCAAGAGCAAGAGCGGCGGCTGAGGGCCCTTCAGTGTCGGTTCGGGCTACTCCAGTCATTTGTCAGTGCGGAGCGGCTGGACGGACGGACGCCATCCGAACCCATCAGCCTGACAGCATCTCGCACAGCCAGCGTGGACCCCTCTGACTACGGCGTAGGAAGAATGAGCAGAATGAGCAGTGTTCCCTCCAACTTCATGACGACATTGGCCGAACAGGCCCCAACCCCATTTCCAAGGGTATGGGCCGCATCGAAGATGACCCCATTTCAACAGGACCAGGTGTTGCAGGGGGCCGATAGCGACTACGTGGTGGTCCACAGCGCCACCTGGGAAGACCACCTGAGCCATCTGAAGGACCTCTTCCATCGCAGTCACCAGGCGAGCTTGGTGATCATCCCGGGCAAGTGTCAGCTGGAAAAAGACTGAGGTCTGCTACCTGGGCTACGTCCTGGGGGGCAGAGTCAAGCCGCAGGTGGACGAAGTGGACGCCCTCCGCAGCTGCCCTCGCCCCACAACCAAGAGGGGCATCCGATTTTTCCTGGGGTTGGACGGCTGATACCTGGCAATGCAGCCCTTCCTGCGGACTTGCATCTCTGCCAGACTTGCCTGTCACGGCTACACATCTTCACAAGGCTCAACACTGCCGCAAACAAAGTTTCAGCACTTATCCTCCTCGACCTCAGTGCCGCCTTTGACACGATAGACCACAACATACTAATTGACCGCCTTGAATCTTGGGTAGGCTTGTCCGGTCACGTCTTAGAGTGGTTCAAAACATATATTACAGGAAGACAGTTTTTTGTCACCATCGGAGAACACGTCTCCAACAAGTATGATGTGCCTTTTGGAGTTGCTCAGGGTAGTTGCTTGGGCCCTCTCCTCTTCTCTCTCTATATGTTGCCCCTGGGCTCCATCATCAGAGAGCACAATGTTGATTTTCATAGCTATGCCGATGACACTCAACTATATATCTCTGTCGAGCCTAGCCAAACCACTGCCATTCATGCCTTGACTAAATGCATGTCTGCCATTACAGATTGGATGAACAGTAACTTCCTAAAATTAAATGAAGATAAAACTGAAGTGTTGCTCATTGGGCCTAAGAAAAAACGTGCAAAACTCCACTCAAGCCTAGGTGACCTAAGCATACACATTAAAGATAAGGTTACTAGCCTAGGTGTGGTCATAGACTCGGATTTGAGCTTTGAGCCTCACATCAACAAGATAACAAAATCTGCTTTTTTCCATCTTAGAAATGTCAACAAAGTGCGCGGCTTGGCCCCCCGACAAGACGCTGAGAAACTTATTCATGCCTTTGTCACCAGTAGGATAGACTACTGCAATGCTCTTTTCTCTGGTCTCCCAAAAAAATTAATTGACAAATTGCAACTCATTCAAAATTCTGCGGCAAGAATCCTAACAAGAACCAGAATGAGAGAGCACATCTCTCCTGTCTTGGCAGACCTGCACTGGTTACCTGTCTCATACAGAATCGACTTTAAGATTCTGCTCACAGTATTTAAAGCATTAAATGGACTTGCCCCTAGCTATATCTCAGACATGCTCTCTTTTTATGCCCCTGCTCGAGCTCTCAGGTCCACTGATGCCAAGCTGCTAAGGACCCCCACCCCCCCCGCAGAAGAAGATCGGCGACGCCGCGTTTGCCTGCTATGCGCCCAAGAGATGGAACACCCTCCCCATCGAGATCCGATCAGCCACCTCCGTCGACTCCTTTAAGAAGCAGCTGAAGACCCACCTCTTCATCCTTGCCAACTCCTAGCTGCCAAGACGTCATAGTGTCCCAGCCGCCGCAGCGCCCTTACTACTCGCAATCCAGCCCTGGCAGGGGGCTCCCCTAGGTGGCCGCTGGTCTCTGCCTGAGGTTTCTTCCTGACTACAGGGGGTCTTTTTTCTCAGACCTCACTGAGCTTTTTTTCCCCCTCACAAACTATGATTCAAGCGAAAGGGAGTTTTTCCTCACCCCTGATGCCACCAGGGGCCGCACCTGAGCGCCCAATCTCTGTGTGACTATCTATGACTTATGATAGGCCCAGCCACTATGGACCTTACACATCTAAGAATCCTGGTCCTAACCTACGCTGACCTTATGACTCTACATTCTCTGTCTATCTCTTCTTCCTCTGCCTTCCTGCTTTTTCTGCCTCTCCTCTATACCTCTCCTTTTAAATCTATCTCTCCTCTCCTTTTAAATCTATCTCTAACAATGTTTTTTCCCATTTGTTAAGCACTTTGAGTTACATGCCTTGTATGACACAGTGCTATACAAATACAATTATTATTATTATTATACCAATGTGTTAGTAGGCCTATAATAGGCCGCAACAGACCTAGAAACGGCCCGATTAAAAATCACACAAACTGTGGAGTAGGTCCATGGATGTTATAGCATCAGAAGTTCATTTTAAGCTCTCTAAACATTTATTACTGACCATAAAATCCCCTAAAGAACACATGAAAGGGCCTTGAATGATTAGGCTGAAATTTATTACAGGCCTATCTAGGCCTATTTGACAGAACAACTATTACTATAGTTACAACGTACCGTCCAGTTTAGGCCTACTCATTTGTGACTGCAGTTATACTGTATAAAGTATGTTTCTTTTTTTTATATCTATTATGGTTTAAGTAGGCCTATAATTATCATTGATTTACCCATTGTCATTGTGACACAGCACTCCACAGCACACAAGTGATCACTGCACACAACGAAATTGCATTCATGCCTCACCCGTGCAAAGGGGCAGCCATGAATGGCGCCCCAAGGGAGCAGTGCGGTGGGACAGTATCATGCTCATGGTAGCTCATGGAGGAGGATGGGGGAGAGCACTGGTTAATTACTCCCCCCACCAACCTGGCGGGTCGTGAGTCGAACCGGCAACCTTTGGGCTACAAGTCTGACACCCTAACCGCTTACCCAATGACATGACAAGGTTGGCTTAGGCTTATGGACAAACCGAATGCTTGCTGCTAGGCTGCCTTTAGAAATAGGAACATTTTAATATACTTGTAACTTGTTATGTACTCTCTATGACTTGTTATGGTCTTTATTTGCTAGATGAAGTGTTTTGCAACAGCCTACATGATAAAACGAAATTGGGATACTGTACTTCTGTCTCATGGAAAAGCCTGTGCACATCACCGGGCCAGTAAATAGCCAAGGTCTATTTTTATTTTTTTGTTTTGTTTGTTTGTTTGTTTTGTACAACCTCACATGGTAACATTGAGGGTATGAAGTCAGAGATATCATTGCATGTTCTCAGATGAAGTGCACACCAGATATAGGCCTATTAGGCCTATAATGCGCTTTTTTAGGGCGAAGGAACTGGAGAGACCCCTGACAGGCAATCCTGTCCTCCAATTCTGCTGCTTTTAGGATTGTGTCTATGATTTTTTTTGCCACTGAATTGAAAACAGGTCTTTTTTTGTGTTATGCCATGTTGTTACTCTTATGAATGTTTTTTTTGCATTCATGAAATTGTAGGCTAATGTCAAATTATTTATTTTAGCCTAATCTAATATTATCTTTTGTTATGTTTACTACTAGTGGTGTAACATAGCCTACTTAGGCCTACCTGTCATAATAATGTGTAGGTCTACATCCTACCTAATACTGTAGGCTACATATTATTATTACTAGGCCTACATTATTATCATCAAGTCTGTAATCATTCATCTTTCTGTAACCTGTGGCCTAACTCTCATGTCGCTGGTACATCTTCAAATGAAGGGAAGGGATCCCCAAAACCTTGCTGATCTTATTCAGCACAGCATAACTCATGCCCAAATTGTGTGCCAAAAGCGCTGTGCGCACTTTTACATCGAAGGCGACATCTCCACAGGTCTGCAGTCGTGTGGACGCATGTCGCCTGTAACCACCCTTTGCTTTACAACTGTTGCACTCAGAAGCAGACTACTGCAAAAGCCCTGGTTGTTTGGATGACTGTTTATTGACAGATCCGATTCGGCATAGTTAGGACACAGATGATCATTATCATCTCATTTAGATGAGAGACGGACCTGCTGGGTCTCGCACTCCTCACAGTTTGCAAACAACTTACGACCGCACGTGCTGTTCCCTGGACGATTATGTGCCAATTCGGCCGGCTGATATATTATCACGGACCTTGCTAAACACAATTGTGTCTTTCTTTTTGTAAACTGTTTCGTACAGCAAAGATATTTTGAAGTTCCCGCAGCAAGCTAAGACAGAAATGTCAAAAAGATAACACGTGAGGCACTGGGCGAATCACGTTAGCAGGGAAGCACCGCCAGCCAATGAATCTACTTTAGTCATCTAAACCCCCCTTCAGAGAGTCAGGATTGGTTGCTGAAAAGAAAGGAAATGCCCATATTTGGATAACACAGCCTTCTGACCGAAACTCAGTGCTTTAAAACCATACCAGACATGACAGATGTCGTGCAAAAAGACAAGACGCGGAACGCGGCCAAAGGCAGAATTCTTGGTAAATTTAGGCGAAAATGGATGCCGCGGTTGAACACTTAAATGTGTAATTTTAACATTTTCTCCATGGTAATATGAAAGATAACAAGTTAAAGATGCAAATTAGCCCAAAATCTCAAATTTGACCAGGGCATGAAAAAATCGATATTTCACCTGCCGTGTCTCGCCTTAAAGACAAATAATTGTGCTAAACAATTCACAATCTTCCCTCCCTTCAGCAGTGTGAGTGGGGGGCCACAGGGAAACACACAGTGGTGTTCTGCATGAGTGTTGGATAGCAAGTCTGCTCTGTGCTCGCAATGGCTCAAGTGGGGAATGTATTGCTCTTAGTGTAACCTACCTTTTGGCAGTATAAATAAATGACAAAATATTGTTTCAACTAAATATTATGAAACTTGAGATCGTTTGACAGCAATATTGGTATCATGATATAAATTTGATATATTGCACAGCCCTACCAGCAAGAATATACTGTAATGCTGTATGTGTGTCTGTGGAGGATGGAGGTGTCTGTTAGGTCAGGCGAGCTTCTAAAGCCGTGGATGCCCAACGGTGCAGATAGTTAATCAAGGGCCTCCTAATCGCACCTCAACTTAGTTTTAGGTAGTTATTTTAATGCACAAGCTGGGCCTATTTCTGTAGTGTTTTGTATATTAAAAACCCCTGGCAATGTGCCACGGACCTACAGGGGTCTCCACACTCAACTTTGGGAACCCACATATGACATGATGTGTAATATTATGTAACCATCAAGTAATAATAATTAAGGGATCCATGAGCTGATGCATACTGTCAACTCAGAGTAAATATTTACGTGTCAATTCAACAGGCCTGTTTGAGCAGCCAATACCTGGCTGCAGGCCATAATTGTTTGTAATCACCAATTGTTTGTCAGGCCTTATTAGAACAGCTAACTATCAGATGATTACCTAACTGCCAATCAGCTGTGCATGCCACCTCTATTTATTATGACTGTTTTTTTTACCTTTGTAAGATGCCTAAAGAAGATCTATCGAAACGTTGCTCCCAATAAATCATAATTCATAAGTCTTTTGCAAGTAGTGTGCAGATCCTTCCCCGCTGAAGTGTTAGTTCCCCATACGTACGGGTATGTGTATCTGGGATTATTTGTGAGAAAATGGAAGTCACACCAGGAAGTCATAACCAGCGTGGTCTTAGTCCTCCACAAGCTTTAGTTCTCATTTCTCATACACGTTACAACATTAGAATGGGGGTATGGCAAGAGCAGGCTACCAAACAAGATTTAGTCAACTCTCTCTCTCTCTCTCTCTCTCTCTCTCTCTCTCTCTCTCTCTCTCTCTCTCTCTCTCTCTCTCTCTCTCTCTCTCTCTCTCTCCCTCTGCCCAACAAAGTCAAAAGGCTGCATAATGTCTAAACTGAGGTTGGGCTTGAAATTGGCTTAATAGCGCCTAGCTACAGTATCTCAATATCTCATGACTAGAGTATTTAGGCATGTGCATGCTGTTGCCCCATTTTGCCTTTGGAGGGCAGTATACCTCTCTTGCTCTCTTTTCCTTTACTCCATCTCTCTCTCTCTCTCTCTCTCTCTCTCTCTCTCTCTCTGTTCAGCTCACTATCTCTATCAGACATCAAATGCTGTGTCAATAACAGCCAGTCCACCCCAGCTCTGTCGGTATGTATTGATTTTGCCTACAGTGCAACACTTCCAAGTGGCTAAAAGAAGAAGAAGAAGAATACACACACACACACACAACTATGCACAGTACAGGCAGACAACTCTAGTTTCACTGCATTTTTTACTTTGTAACTCTGTGATGTGATGTGATCATTCACGAGTGATCCATGAAGAAATCCATAAAGGCCACATGCGGCACAGTAACTGTATCTGAGGTGAGGTATGGCATCTTTACTTTGTAATGCAATGTAGCAAGTCAGGGCATTTTCACATCTACTCCCCCTGTGAGTGAACCAAACTCAGTCCTCTTTAAGTGGACCAAAAAAGTGAGCCGACAGCAAAAGGACTTGGCTCTGTTCTGTTCATATCGTGAGTTTATTACAAAAAGAACCGGCTGCTCTTTCTGGTCCTGGGGCCACATAACAGAAACTTCCTAAGTCTGAAATCCTATCTTATCTTGAGATAGGAAGGGATTTAGGAATTTTGCTATAACAGAAGGAGGTTTCCTAACTTAACTTAGGAAGAAATCCTATCTTATCTTAAG
The DNA here is from genome assembly GCF_034702125.1 of Engraulis encrasicolus. Classification (NCBI taxonomy): domain Eukaryota; kingdom Metazoa; phylum Chordata; class Actinopteri; order Clupeiformes; family Engraulidae; genus Engraulis; species Engraulis encrasicolus. Next base: position 56,435,114 of record NC_085866.1, read on the forward strand.
ATAGGAATATAGCCATTCCAGAAGCATCCTAAGTTAGGAATATCTTAACTTAGGATGCCTAAGTTAGGAGACCATACACCCTGTCCTAAACTCAGGATACCACTGTTACTTGTGCTTTTTTTGCATTATGCACAATGTCAGCAACATGGGGCATCAAACCAAAACACCTAGAGCAGTGATGCCTGGGTTAATGGGACGGGAGCATTTTGTTTTCAAGAGAGAAAAAATGGCACTGGTACGGTTACCACAGTAGCTTCCCAAACAGGCAGGCTACAATTCCATAGTTGCCTGATGTAGGCCTAAATAATTTTACCATTTGAAGCCTGTCATTGTTTTATCCATGCAATTTACCTTTATTTAGACATTAAAAAAGAAAATAGTTTGAAAGCCAAACACATTTCCTATTAACTAGTGTAGCCTTTGAATTAGGCCTACTTTGACCATGGGGTTTGCACATCAAAGACTGATTTTGCAACGTCCAACAAAAAAGCAACGGACTTCACGTAGCCTAGGCCTACGTTAGTCCAGGACCAGCCCTGTAGACCCGTTCGCAATTTTGAGTTGAGGGCATTTCTCACTGGATTTGAGTTAGTGGGTTCCTAGACATTAAAAATCACGGAGGTGCTCGTCCACCATAGTGCCAGATTTTTCACAATATGGCCGCCAAATATACACAATACACAATATGGCCGCCACTTTTAAACTGTTTATACACATGCCATACATCAATTCTGACCATTTTTTTGGAGAGGAAATCATTTCTGACAATTACATGAGGAGAATGTGTGATTGTGACCTTAAAAGGTCATTGCCAAGGTCAAATTTGCAATTCTGAAGAATGTCAATAGACTTTCATTGATTTCATTAATTTATGATTATTTTGTGTCAGGATAGAGTCAGTATAGTTCTTAAAAGGTCAAGGTCAAGGTCAAGGTCATGTTCCAGGTCTTTTCCCTATTCTGAAGAACTAAGCTTTTTTGATGCGTCAGTCCTCTTTTTGATCATACCCGGTCCTCTAAAGCTCTCCTTAAGTGATTACATCTAGTCACAAGTATAACTTCTCAGGACTCATAAGCGAACCGTACTGAGACCACATCAATAAAGGTCTCGGTATGGTTCACTTCTAAGGGGTCTGGGTACACTTTGGAGCAATGTCATATGCACAGAATATGCTGACTCACAGGTCTGAGTTTGCTTAAAAGGGACGTGGTGTGAAAGCAGCCTCACAGCCCATCCATAAAATGACCCATAAGACCCCCCTCTTGCACTTGTATCTGACCTGGAGTATAAAGTCTGACTTGCAGTATATCTGCCTTGCATTGTGAAGTGATGTACTGTAATGTTTCACGAGTGATCCACCAGTGTCTGATATGGAGTATCTCTACATAATGTAATGTTTTGTTAAAGGTGCACTGTGTAGGATGGTGGCCAGAGTAGGCATTGCAACCATGCTGCTCATTGAAACTGTGCTGTCTGTTGCAAAATTGAATCTTTTCACGAATATTTACTAATAATGAACTAATATTTACTAGTATGACCAAAGAACAGCAAATGCTGCCGCTAAAAATGCCCATTTCTAGAAATTCACATGTATGAAAAAAGTGTCATAATGTGAATGTGAATGTGAATGTGAATGAATTCAATGGTGGTGGTAAGAATTTGTGGAAAAAGGTAGCAATTGTGAATCGGTTGCATGAATTCTGGACAGAAACTTCTAAAAAAAAATTACACAGTGCACCTTTAAGTGATGTACAGTAATGCTTTATGAGTGGTTCACCTGTGTCTGATGTGGAGTATCTCTGCGTGTGCCTGACTCCGTCCATGCAGCCAGTACGCTGGAGCAGGAGCTGGATGGTGAGGGATTCGTGGTCGGAGTAGGGGAACGGCTTATCAGGCACACAGCCCTTAGTGGTGGACATGGACTCACATCTCACACACACACGGTCCGAGCCCTGAAAATGAGGGAAATTATACAGTATATGAAAGTCCATAAAAAGCCAATGAAATGTGATGCTTCTCCAGACAGTATACAAGGAAAATTGAAAGTTTCACTGCTAAACCAAGTGGATAAAACTGCTTGTTGGGGTAGTATAGGCACTTTCCAGAACAATTGTCTACCATCTAAAAGTGTCATTTACTGTGGCCTCATTCACATGCCATTGTGTACCTTCATTAGAATGTAGTCGATCCTGATTCCTTTCTCAAAGGGAAGCAGGTCTTTCTTTTTTGTGAAGGGATTATCATCGATGAGTGTAATGCCATCTTCACATCCCTGTAGGAAATATAGAATGGAATTTCGCAAACATACGCAAACTCAACCCTTATCTTGTCCATAACATTTGATAGTATTATTGCACACCGTGTCATCTGACGCACGCTGTAATAGTCATTGAAAGGCTCATTACCATGGTATTACTCTACTATGACATAACACAGGGCCTTCAGTAATGCACTACAACTCGGTCATTGCCATTCTGGTAACAACAAATGTATAACGCTGTGTGTAAACAGATAAATGCTACTATGAGATAGCATCTAGATAAAATTACTAGATATCAAACTAAAGTTCATTATCCTTATATGATGATGGAGACATACATAGATCCATATTAGTATAGATTATTTAAAAACAATCTGCCTGGTGAAGGTCTTCCAGACCGAGAGCTTGAAGCATCAGTTAAGCTATTTTGCACAGACATGAAGTGTAGCTACAGATTTTTTCCATTTTTACTTTGAAGTCTCTACTAAATCCTGCACCTTTGCAACAGATAAGTGGTCTCCCTTCACTACTTTATTTATAATCACAAACATCTGTGGGCAATTTACAGGGGAACATCCAAATAAATTGCTGCCCAAGGTTAGTCAATCAGTGGCCCAGTTTACATGAGACATTTAATTCAAAATGAATTCAATTCAATTCTGATTAAAGCTTAATTCCGCTTTGAAAACATCATGTAAACACTTAACAATTCGGAATTAAATGAAAACTCAATGTAAACTCGACGGGACTATTCATTCTGAATTATTCATTTGGAATTAGAAACGTCTTGTAAACGTGGCCAGTGACTCACGTCGAAGGTGTCCGTCTCCACGTAGCAGTCCCTGAGTCCAGTGTGGGCCCTGAGGAGGCGGGTGCCCAGGTCCTGCGGGTGCATGTTCAGATCCCCACCCAACACCACCAGGTCTGCATCTGCAGACGTGTGACTAAAGAAACCGATAGACATAGCCAGTCAAATAGAAGTAATACTCTATTCTTAGAAGCTGTTAAAATGTGTATTTGGATATTTTTTAAAAGCACATGGGTTTTGGCCTCTTATTTACAGGTTAGGGTCAGTGACAATTAAGGGTTTGTACAATGAGATATAAAATGTTTCAATACATTATTCTAAACATTTCATCATGTTTCTAAAATGTATATGTTGTATTTCTGTGTGTTTCATGCAATGACAAAGAGCTTTTCAACATTTTTTTAAATAAAATGAATGTCTTGTTGCCCCAAAAATGTCAAATGGCATAATGACAATACAAGATGTAATATTGGGTATTTACTTTCAAATACACAGAATAAAAGTGTGCTTAATATCATTCCATAACTTGAAAAGAGATTACATTTAGATTATTTCATTATGTCACTATGAAATTTCATGCAAAGCAAGAATTATGGTAAGTGTTGGTTACACCAATCGACACAAACCTGTAACCAGTCTGTATCAACCAGTCTGTATCAATTATATTTGTGCATGTGAGGTTCTCTTTCAAATGTGCTAGTGTTGTGAAGTAGCAATATGATACAAAATAAATCTGTGCCGCATAGCAATTGTTGGGTACCCTATCAAGCAAGCAGACTAAAATAAAATATATAAAATATACAAATATCCCATTCAGGGGGTAAAGCACACCAGTCACAATGGAGTTTTTACTTTTATCAACATGTCGTGTTAAAAGCGCAGCTCTGATATGTCGTTGAGACCCCGGCTATTGTTGTGGCAAAGGGGACTGGACTTGCTCTGCCCAGGGGTGCATTTCTAAAAGTGTAGTTGCTAGCCAGTTAGCAACTTGGGTAGTTGCCAATGGGAAATTGCCTCGGAAACAACAAAGCAGCTAACTTAGTTAGCAACTATGGTTTCAAGAAATGCACCCCACATTTGAGCTTGGGCCTGAAACACACTGATACCAAAGAACAAGCTTGTACCACTCAAGTGATGGTGATGAGACAACCACACTAACCATATGGCACAGAAGACACTTTGAATGCTTTTTTACACAATATATTTATATTTGTAGATCATGGCCTTTCAGGTTTTTGTCATCCACTTCAATATTGAAGAAAATGATTAGTTATCTTCTCACCGAATGAAGTTGAGTAGCTCCCAAGACTGTACAGTTCTGTGGGGAAGGTAGTCATCTTTGGCCCTGGAGTACTCTGCATGCAGCTGAAATCCATCACAAACACAAGCACTTTTTTACCTTTTCACCTTTATTTAACCAGGAAGTTCCCATTGAGGTATAAAACCGCTTCTTCCAGGGAATCCTGACCACGACAGCATATGTACGGCAAATATACTCAGACAGTGAATAATAATTTACTATGCAATAAAGTAAGATATTTAATGTCTGTATCGCTATGCAAGAATCAGTAATGTCTAGAGACATGCAGTGTTTAACTCCATATTATTGTAATCATGGCGTACAACCCAGTACAATGTTAACAAATCTTCTCTATGTGACTTACATGTGTAACATAGACATGAGCTTTCATCCCACAGACGTCCATGACGACAAGCCCCACAGCTTTACCTCCAAACCAGTCACCATGGTGAATCTGTATCATAGGGTAAACAAAGGACATGGCTGATTAAAACCTCAAATGACGTGATACAAATGTATAAGAGACAAGTTTTTGGCGGAGGTTGGAGCAAGTCTTTTTTTCGTAACTAATCGTTACTGGATCTATAGATTAGTCGACTATTAAAATAATAGGTAACGCTTTATTTTACGGTACAGTATTTACTATGTACTTTCTGGGTAACAACTGGGTAACAGAGAGAAATTACATGGTACCTAGAATGTAAAAAGGTGGTAATTATGATGTAAATACTATGTAATTACAGGGGAATAGCTCAAAACTTACCATGAAACTACACTGTGTATTTTCTGGGTAACAATTGGGTAACAGAGAGAAATTACCCAATTGTTATCCAGAAAATACACAGTGTAGTTTCATGGTAAGTTTTGAGGTTTTCCCCTGTAATTACATAGTATTTACATCGTAATTATCCCCCTTTTTACATTCTAGGAACCATTTAACTTCTATATGGTACAGTATTTACTGTACTTTCTGGGTAACAACTGGGTAACAGAGAGAAGTTACATGGTACCTAGAATGTAAAAAGGGGGGTAATTACAATGTAAATACTATGTAATTACAGGGGAAACCTCAAAACTTACCATGAAACTACACTGTGTATTTTCTGGGTAACAATTGGGTAACAGAGAGGAATTAGATGGTGTATAAAATTTAAAAGGGGGGTTACTACAAAGTAAATGCTATGTAATTAAGAAGAAAATATCTCATGAATTACTATGAAAGTACGGTGTATTTTCTGGGTAATTATTGTTTGATGGCAATTTAAAAAAGGATGAAAGTACTACATATTTACCTGTTTGTTTTACAGCAATACCACATTTAATTACTAGGTTAATGTGCTGCTCTGGATGGTCATTACACAACTCCAAAGTCAGAACTTACAAGGAACAGTATTTCATTGTAGTTACTGTGTTTATCACCATACATACCCATTTATTGCATGGGTAAATGTGGTACTTACCTGACAAAACAATTGCTGATGTCACACATTGCCATGGGCTTTATCTTCATTCTTGTAGCCGTTGAGTCAAAAGTGTTTGGTAAGTACATGGTAGGTTTCTGCACTGTTACCAAGTAACATATATTTATTTACCAGGTAAAAAAGGGGAAACTGTACTGTAAAGTAAAGTGAATGCTCTTACCAAAGTATTACCAATTTCTTACCAAGTAATTAAACTTGTTTCATAAATCATGTAAGTGCATGGTAAGTTTCTGCACTGTAACCGAGTTACAAATATTCAGCTACCAGGTAAAGAAGGGGAAACTGTACTGTAAAGTAAAGCGAATGCTCTTACCAAAGTATTACCAATTTCTTACCAAGAAAATAAACTTGCTATGGTAAGTATCTGCACTGTTACCAAGTAACAGATATTCAGTTACTAGGTAAAAAAGGGGAAACTGTACTGTAAAGTAAAGCGAACGCTCTTACCAAAGTATTACCAATTTCTTACCAAGAAAATAAACTTGTTATATATCATGTAAGTACATGGTAAGTATCTGCACTGTTACCAAGTAACAGATATTCAGTTACCAGGTAAAGAAGGGGAAACTGTACTGTAAAGTAAAGCGAACGCTCTTACCAATTTCTTACCAAGCAATTAAACTTATTTCATGTATCATGCAAGTAGGCCTACATGGTACGTTTCTGCACTGTTACCAAGTTACAGATATTCAGTTACCAGGTAAAGAAGGGGAAACTGTACTGTAAATTAAAGCGAACGCTCTTACCAAAGTATTACCAATTTCTTACCACACAATTAAACTTGTTTCATATCATATAGGCCTAAGTACATGGTAAGTATCAGCACTACCAAATTACAGATATTCAGTTACCAGGTAAAGAAGGGGAAACTGTTCTCATAGGACTCTGTGTTAATTGCTAGCATGGAGGTAACATTTGCACTGATGTAGTCAGAGAACGGCAGGAAGTACAGGAGAAAGGTATAACCCAATAACTTAACTCAAGGGGAAATGTAATATGAGCTCATTTCCAAACATGGGACAGTATCACTTTAACATCCGAGTTGGCAGCAGATATAAAGACTCATCAGACCAGGCCTACATTTTTTACAATACAAGACTAGAGAAAGTATTGCCTGGACTGTTTCTGCTGCCAACTCGGATGGCTGCCTTGTTCCACACACACACAGGTGCATATATTTTATTATTATTATTATTATTTCATTCCAGAATTCCTGCTGCCCGTTCTTCATTTCCATTTTCATGAATATCACTTTCCAATTTCTAGGTATTATGACAGCACACATTGCAATTTTCATCAATGAAAAAATGAAAAGGGGGATTTTCTCCATGATCCTCAATTTTTAATTTAGAAACAGTCATTTTTAGCTGCAAAACTTACTATGTTCATGTAACCCAGTTGACAAATGCATATTAAAAACGTATTAGTTGATTAAATAGCATAAATAGTAAAATGGGATAATAAATAGTGATAATACTGATAAGGCAATTCATGAATGAAGGTTTGGTATCGTTAAAAACACGATTAACATAGCAGGACTTTTACTGTGACAGTTACGTTATGGGACTTTTATTTTGACATGCGTTTCCACGCATTCAGCTTTCCGTGGAGCCGTTCCAGTCAGTTGAGCTGAGAAGAGCTCGAAAGCTGAAGGAAAGACTTCGTTTCTTCGGCTCCACCTTGGAGCTAGATATTGATAGAAAATTAATTCTAAGTTAAAGATACCTACTTCTAAGTTTCATTTTGGACCACCGAGCGACCTGCTCTGTAAATCTTTTGTGTTTTGAAGAGCAAGAAGCTGCGCTTCGTCGTGTATTGTTTCTGTTGAATCGTCTCGGTAAGGCAACCACCTGTATTTTCCCTACGGATGTAACTTGAGTGTTATTGCTTATCACTGTGAAATACTTCGGTGAAACCTCAGAATTGTATTTTGTTTTGTTAATACTTGTTGTGTTTAGTGTGAAAAGGGTATAGTTTGGTTGAATTGAGTATAAGTTTAAAGCTTGGAATGAGCGGCCTGTAATTCACATGCTTGTGATCACGCACCCAGCAAGTGCGAGGGGAGAGGTCTGAAGTGAACAAGTCCTCCTGATCATTACTGTGCTCGGCAATATCTGTGTGTAATTCCCGCGGTTTCAGTACCGAGTGATGTTTTTCATAGTATTCATCCTGTTATTTGATAATGGTTATGTAACTGAATGGTATGCAATGCTTTTCAGTATAAGTGAAGTGTATGCGGTTTGCATATATTTTCCTTTGAGAAGATTGATATTAATGTTGTACAACCAGAGGTGGAAAGAGTACCGAAAATTGTAGGCCTACTCAAGTAAAAGTAGGCTATCTTTAGGCTACTTTGCCTAAATCCTGCTCGAGTAAAAGTAAAAGTAGGCCTACCTATCTAAAAATCTACTCAAGTAAAAGTAAAAAGTACTTCACTTAAAAATGCAATTTGAGTAAAAGTACTTAGTTACATTTAATTAGCTTTTCTAGACAATGTAATGTTTCTTTTTCTTGAATATCGTCCTCCATAACCTCTATCTCTTGCTTGGCACCAGCCATCATCCAATACATTGATCCAAGATAGTACAATAGTGAAAATGCTGTGTGCCATCCTGCATCATCTTTCATTTCCGGCAGATTGTGGCATTATTTTGCGTGGCATTTTGTCTATTTTTTTACTCAGTACTCAGGCCAGGTTCCAGTGTAATTGAGTTAACAACTTGGGTCAAAATGTACTCAAGTACTAGTTAAAGTATTAATTTTAAAAACTACTTAAAAAGTTCAAAGTACTCATAAATGCTACTCAAGTACAATACTTGAGTAAATGTAATTAGTTACTTTCCACCCCTGTGTAGGCCTACAACTACTTTAAGTTTAAACTGTTTGAACTGATATTTGATAAGAAATGTGAACATTGTCCTGTGTACATGTGTAGCTTAACTAAGGGTATGGTTACACAGGTGAAGTTTTTTGGACCTGGATTCCGCTGTGGATTGATGACTGCGTTTGATGGCGAGCCACCCACCCCATTGAGTCGGATCCTGTCCTGTGTCATTGTACGTGGCGCATATGTGGTAGGGTTGTGACCTGCCTGTGTCACAACAACACTGACTGACTGACTTGAGTTGTTACTTTAACGGTTTACAAACTGAACTAAGGCCTTGAACTGAACGGAACTACTATAAAGGAACTACTTTTTCTTTTCTTTTTCTTGAACAACTGAAAGGAACTCTTTTCTCTTTGAGGATTTAAAGGACTGATTTAAAGGACTGTTCCCAACTTTTGGAAAATAGACAATTACTCACTTTTGAAGGACAATTCATTTTATTTTATTTTAAAGGGTCAATTTTTTTCTTTTATTTTGGGAATATGTACATATTTTCTACCTTGCAATTCATAACTAAAGAAAGAAAAAAAGTATATCCTTGTGTGGTGTCTTTTAATTGCACTTATCTTTTTGCACTCTCCCAGAGCCTAGTGTCTTTATTCTCTAGCTATTGAACCTGGCCTATCATCGACATGTACATACCTAGTAGTGGGTTACATTCATACTAGTATATATTAGTTTATCACCTAAACATAATAAAATTTGGCAATAAGCAGCACAGTTCCAATGAGCAGCATAGTTGCAATACTGTCGTTTGCCACAATATACAATAAAAAAAAATGATTTCCACAATAATGCTTTGATTTGCTTTTGATGTATTTTTTTTCCCTTCTTTACCTGGTAAATGAATATCTGTAACTCGGTAACAGTGCAGAAACCTACCATGTACTTACATGATATATGAAACACGTTTACTTTCTTGGTAAGAAATTGGTAATACTTTGGTAAGAGCGTTCACTTTACTTTACAGTACAGTTTCCCCTTCTTTACCTGGTAACTGAATATCTGTAACTCGGTAACAGTGCAGAAACTTACCATGTACTTACATGATACATGAAATAAGTTTAATTGCTTGGTAAGAAATTGGTAATACTTTGGTAAGAGCGTTCACTTTACTTTACAGTACAGTTTCCCTTTCTTTACCTGGTAACTGAATATCTGTTACTTGGTAACAGTGCAGATACTTACCATGTACTTACATGATATATAACAAGTTTATTTTCTTGGTAAGAAATTGGTAATACTTTGGTAAGAGCGTTCGCTTTACTTTACAGTACAGTTTCCCCTTCTTTACCTAGTAGCTGAATATCTGTAACTCGGTAACAGTGCAGAAACTTACCATGTACTTACATGATAGGCCTACATGAAATAAGTATAATTGCTTGGTAAGAAATTGGTAATACTTTGGTAAGAGCGTTCGCTTTACTTTACAGTACAGTTTCCCCTTCTTTACCTGGTAACTGAATATCTGTAACTCGGTAACAGTGCAGAAACTTACCATGTACTTACATGATACATGGAATAAGTATAATTGCTTGGTAAGAAATTGGTAATACTTTGGTAAGAGCGTTCGCTTTACTTTACAGTACAGTTTCCCCTTCTTTACCTGGTAACGGAATATCTGTTACTCGGTAACAGTGCAGAAACTTACCATGTACTTACATGATACATGAAATAAGTATAATTGCTTGGTAAAAAATTGGTAATACTTTGGTAAGAGCGTTCGCTTTACTTTACAGTACAGTTTCCCCTTCTTTACCTGGTAACTGAATATCTGTTACTTGGTAACAGTGCAGATACTTACCATAGCAAGTTTATTTTCTTGGTAAGAAATTGGTAATACTTTGGTAAGAGCGTTCGCTTTACTTTACAGTACAGTTTCCCCTTCTTTACCTAGTAACTGAATATCTGTAACTCGGTAACAGTGCAGAAACTTACCATGTACTTACATGATTTATGAAACAAGTTTAATTACTTGGTAAGAAATTGGTAATACTTTGGTAAGAGCATTCACTTTACTTTACAGTACAGTTTCCCCTTTTTTACCTGGTAAATAAATATATGTTACTTGGTAACAGTGCAGAAACCTACCATGTACTTACCAAACACTTTTGACTCAACGGCTACAAGAATGAAGATAAAGCCCATGGCAATGTGTGACATCAGCAATTGTTTTGTCAGGTAAGTACCACATTTACCCATGCAATAAATGGGTATGTATGGTGATAAACACAGTAACTACAATGAAATACTGTTCCTTGTAAGTTCTGACTTTGGAGTTGTGTAATGACCATCCAGAGCAGCACATTAACCTAGTAATTAAATGTGGTATTGCTGTAAAACAAACAGGTAAATAGGTAGTACTTTCATCCTTTTTTAAATTGCCATCAAACAATAATTACCCAGAAAATACACAGTGTAGTGTCATGGTAAGTTTTGAGGTTTTTCCCTCTAATGACATAGTATTTACATCGTAATTACCCCCCTTTTTACATTCTAGGTACCATGTAACTTCTCTCTGTTACCCAGTTGTTACCCAGAAAGTACATAGTAAATACTGTACCGTAGAGAGAAGTTACATGGTACCTAGAATGGAAAAAAGGGGGTAATTACGATGTAAATACTATGTAATTACAGGGGAAAACACAAAACTTACCAAGAAACTACACTGTGTATTTTCACGGTAACTTTTGAGTTTTTTCCTCTGTAATTACACAGTATTTACATCGTATTTACCCCCTTTTTACATTCTAGGTACCATGTAATTTCCCTCTGTTACCTAGTTGTTACCCAGAAAGTACATAGTAAATACTGTACCGTAAAATAAAGCGTTACCAATAACCATTAGTTGCAGCCCTTAAAGTGACTTACAGATGTGTTTTAGTACAACTTGGACTTAAATTTATCCTAATGACTTGAGGATTTTAAGTGTGTCATTCATTATATTGTCGACATTTCCATATACACTGTACATAGTACCATACAGTATGGTCAGAAGCTCTTCACCATCCTGCCATCTGGCAGATGCTTTAGGACACTGCGTACCCGCACTACAAGACTGAAGGACAGTTTCTATCCCACTAACATCAGACTTATGAACTCCATGTGTCACCTATATCTTTATATTTTTATCTACTTTTTTATTACATTAGTTATACTGTTAAACTTATCTTTACTTTTGTAGGCATCTACTAGTTGTTGCAGTAGTAGTAGTACAGCTGGGCATAATTTGTGTATAGTAGCCTATATAGTACAGTATCCTGAAATACATGATGATGCATCCATGTATCAATAAAGCATACAGGAGTGTTGTGTCAGCTCACCATGTATGGGTATCCATTGAGGGAGTACTGGTAGAGAAGGGCATCTTCAATACGGTGTTTGGAGAGCACTGCCAGTCCACTGCCGATAACACCACTGGAAACACACAAAGGAAGACAGTCACACTATATGTGGTCACAAATCAATCAATCAATCAATCAATCAATCAATCAATCAATCAATCAATCAATCAATCAAAATGACGTATATAGCACATTATCATACATAATTGTCATTCAATGTGCTAAAGATTAGAGAAACAGAAATGAGGAGAAAAAGAAACTATATTGTGTTATACTGCAGATTGTAGATGATTAACTAGCACCAAAGGCAGATGAGAATAAAGCTGTTTTTAATTTCTTTTTAAAACAAGATACTGTTGGTTGGGGCAGTTCTGATTTGGACAGGAAGCTGGTTCCAACATTTTGCAGCCTAATGACTAAATGCCATGTTTGGGCAAATGAAGATGTAATGTACTGTATGTGGTCACAAATAACATTGCACTGTACTGTAAGTGGTCACGGTTAATCTGTGATTTGGATTAAGATAGCTACATAGTATCTGTTACAGTACAACATATCATATACTATACATTGGCTGCCTACTGCAGTCTGGAGGTTTATAAAATCAGTTGCATAATTAAAAGGCAGCAGATGGATGCTGCAGTGGATAAGCCATCTGAAATGAAGACATGCAGTACAGCAGTGGCTCCCAAACCTTTTTCAGTGGGGAACCCCGTTTGGTTTGAAGAAAAGTCTAGGTGGCTGCAAGACTAAAAGATCTCCTAAACCTTTCGGTGGAGCACATAGAGAGGGAGAGCCTTTGGCTCCTGCCACTTTTCGTGAACATGCTGAACAGTGGGTGGTTGTCCATACTCAGCATAAAATTTGCTCCACCGAATTAAAACATACTCCAGTGAAGGACCCCGCTTTCTTCATAAGCTTATTATTTAGCCTGTTTCTGTCCTCAAGTGATATCCCTCCACCCCAGCACAGAGCTGCAGGCAAAAGGCATGGTTTACTGCAGTATTACTCAACCCTTCCAAACGTTTCAATAATATCTTGTTGTGCCACACACAACATAAGCAACATTTATTATGTTGATTTGATATTTTTACTGTGTGTGTGCCGTGTACGTGTTCACATGTGTGTCTGTCTCCTGGAATGTGTACTACGTACGTCTATATGGAGGAGTGTGTATATGTGTCTATATGTGTGTGCATGTTTTTGAATATCTGTGTGTGTGTGTGCAAGTATGTGTGTGTGTGTGTGTGTGTGTGTGTGTGTGTGTGTGTGTGTGTGTGTGTGTGTGTGTGTGTGTGTGTGTGTGTGTGTGTGTGTGTGCCCGCGCGCGCGTGCATGCATGCTTGTGCATAATCTGTGCATGTGTTTCCCGAGGATTTAAGGTTCTTTCTTTTGAGTTCAGACAAGGCTGGGCTTATAAATTCCATTCCATTCACCGTTGCGAAGTAGGTCACGTCTGACTACCCTGATTAATCGGCCAACACCGTACTGCCGCACACTGCCCCACACCGCTCCTGGGCTACCACTCTTTACACCACACATGCAGTTGGGGGTACCACTATTTTACACCACACATGCAGTTAGGTGCACCACTATTTTACACCACACATGCAGTTGGGGGTATCACTATTTTACATCACTGCCAAAAGGTAGGTTATGCCCAGGAGAAGAAAGGAGTCACCGGAGCATCTTCAGATGTGGAAAAGAACTTGTTTTATTGGGCAAGCGCCAAGACTAACGTTTCGACGTTCACACGTCTTCTTCAGAGTCAATATGTAGGTTATGCCCAGTATGCCCAATACAATGCCCTTCACTTGAGCCATTGCGAGCACGGAGCAGACTTGCTGCTACCCAACACTCATGCAGAACACCACTGTGTGTTTCTCTATGGCCCTCCACTCACACTGCTGAAGATTGTGAAATGTTTAGCATTTGTAGCTTAGTTTTCCTTCTTTACCTTCTGAAGTAGTATGAGAAGGGATAAGAGGTAGTCAGGGCCTGCTTCAGGAAGAGGTAGTCACTCTCACTCCACACCTTCAGAAGAGACAATACAGAAAGACACAACTTACTGTCTTCACATGAAGTACAAATACACACATTTACAAAACAATGAATTCACATGTATGCAATGTTATGTAAAGACTTTAAGAACATCCGAATTAAATGGAATTCAAATAAATGAATGATATTGAACTGAACCACACAGTCTCAGGGGTGATAGTGAAAAAAAAATCCTGAGCCTGAAGTTTTTTCCCCGCCTCTAACGACGACGACAACATACTGCATAGTGACGTAACATAGGCCTATTTTGACACATTATTCAACATTATTCAACATTTCACATTTAATAGCCTGTGTATGACCATTATTCAAGCCTGATAGTAGAAGAAAACCCTGAACCTGTAACACTTTCTGAGATAAGAATAACCTAATGGCTAATTATTATCAATGTTTTTTTTCAAACTCTGTCTAGCCTGAAATCAGGCATTGAGCCTGAATACTATCAGCCCTGCAGTCTTATAGTAAAAGTGGACTCTGCAGTGCATTGCACAGTGTGCCAATTTAATTGAGCTGCATTTATTTGAATAGCGTGCATTTGTCAGTGGGAGATTACTTTTGTGCATACAGTATGTCAACGGGACATGCACTTCACTGTCACTGGCAAGAGAGTACCTCCCCTTCCTTACCGCAGCAATGCAATATCATACCAGTGATGGCCACTCCATCACACAGTCACACAGCAGTAGTCCACCTCACACTGCAGTGCAACATGATCCTGGAGATGGTCACTTCACATTACTCAGTTCAATAAAGAGCCATATTGTACCTCCTGCAATGCTGCCCTACAAAGGCAAAGTGCAGTAACTACACCCTTTGTCAAAATTGAGTTAAGACTGATAATGGTTGTCATTGCACCTCCTTTATCTTGTGACAAAGCTTTTTGGTCCAAATTGGTCCAGTTTTAGAGATATTGCAATGTCATATTTGCAGTAACTACAATATCCAACCCAATACCAAGGCTTTGAAGGCATATTTCTCAGTTTCAGTGTAGGCATAGTTACTGCACTTTGCCATTGTAGGGCAGAATGGTGCAATGTCTTGCATAGTATGTTGTGAACACGGCCCGCAGCAATGTAATGCCATACCAGTGATGAACTCCATGATATCTTTGTCTCGTAAATGGCCACATTTCCTGCAGCAGTGCACTATAACACTACATGTACTTTTGGCCACCCCATCACTCAGCCTAATACCTCCTGCAATAGTTCAATGTCGTGTGTTTACTGGTCATGACATAGAGGGCATGGAGGCCATACCTCCTGCAGCAGAGCAATGTCTTAGCCGATCCATCACTAATGGTGAATGTCCACGTCACATAGCAACACCAAACACCATACACTACCCTCCTCAAAGACATTTTGATAACTATAGGCTACAATGATGTGAAACAACTCTTGAACTTTTGACACGTCACAATGATAGTTCAGATGCGCTGCAACACAACACAGCGGCGAAAAGCCATTCTATACCTCCTGCAGCAGTCTACATGTCATAGTCTACACCACCATAGGTTAGAGAAAGAAAGTCATTCTATACCTCCTGCAGCAGTCTAGAGAAGGGAAAGAAAGCCATTCTATACCTCCTGCAGCAGTGCAATGTCATGCTGTTCCCTGTCCAGCATCTCGGCCAGCATCTGGTAGCGCTGGGCACAGTGCCGACTCAGGTGACGGATCCCCCTGACAGATAAACCACAGTGAGCATATATTGTAAATATTACTTTCTAGCATAATATGCTTATAATATAAATTATTATATTTTACAACTGCAAATTAAGCTGTTTCCGCCTAACTGTTCAAACAAATACAACATCCTCGCACACCAAATCAGAAAAACTGTGTAGATACATTGCAAAACCCTACACGTCTTGCTTAACTCAACATACAGTTGGAAAATGAAATGTTTTTGTGCCGAATCGTTAACACGCCCATCACACTACTACCACACATTGCAGCAACTAGACACAGAGAGTTAAACACACTTTGCTTCCTGATTTCTGTACTCAAAAAGTATGTACTTCTGAGGAGGTTAGGAGTCTAGGAGTGTGTTCATGTGTGTGTAATTGAGTACAGTGTAAAGCATTGAGTTGTGTTCAATTTATGCAAAATGAGTGTTGTGCAATGGATTGTTTTTGTTACATTTTGTAAAGTGTGTGTTAAAAATTGTAAACTGAGGGCAAAGCAGTTTTGTGTTATTAGTTTGGTTAATTTGATTAGACTATATGTTTGTGCATCTGTGTGAAGAGTTCCACAAACGGCCAATGAGTGATTTAGTGGATGAAACAGACAGTGAGGTAAAGCAGATATTCATCAAATGTACTTAAGAAAACATGGTTTGTAAACTATCACAAATAAACCACGAGACAGACATCTGCACAATTAAAGCACACATATGCAAGGCCACACACACACACACACACACGCATGCACGCACGCACACACACACACACACACACACACACACACACACACACACACACACACACACACACACACACACACACACACACACACACACACACACACCCTGTAATAGGTAATGTTGCATTGGTCAATACGATTTTCGGATCTTTGTTGAATGAAACATTTCAAAAATTGAAGCTTCAAACCAAGTTTAGGTTTTCATATTGGTCCAGGCTAAACAACAATTCAAGTGTAAAAATGCAATGTAGATAATACGATGCATGATGGATGATGATGGATGATAGATTTTCCTGAATACTGCACCGACCCTTACAGGATATGATGATAAGTCAATATTGTATCTGTATAATTGACCTTCACTCACACTCACACACACACACACACACACACACACACACACACACACACACACACACACACACACACACACAGGCAAACAAACTAAATCAGATTCACAAATACACAGATAAGAGGAGAGTCAGCAAGCACACAATCAGACAGACTGACAGACACAAAGGCACCCCAATCCTATCTCTCCAAAACAAAAGAGTGAGTGGGCGTGTTATTGACTACAGAGTGCATTAGACTTATTAAAAACAACAACAGCAGCAGCAGCAGCAGCAGCAGCAGCATCCAGTCACTGTGACAGCATATCTGGGTTGGGCTATAGGCCCACTGATGGGAGTGTTTAGAACTTTAATTGTTTGCCCCCTTCTCTTCTTTTCTCTTCTCTTCTCTTCTTTTCTCTTCTCTTCTCTTCTCTTCTCTTCTCTTCTCTTCCCCAGGGTTCTAGAACGTTGCTGACAATGCAGCCCCCAGTAGCCTGGGAGGCCCCGGCCCAGCATCATGTGACCCACACTGCTGACTACAGCGACAAAGTTTTGCTCTGTCCGCTCAAAAATGTGTAGTTTCAAAGGCATTTCACCTTCCTGTTTTTTATGTAGACTGAATTAAAAAAAAGAAACACTGCTAGCCCTGTCGCTTGCTCGCTCACTAACTCGTTCCAGGGTGTATGCTTGCATTGTTAGAGAGTTGTTTTTGACGAGTAGAAAGTCAGTGACTTATTAATATATAGGCTACTATTCTGAAGGTTATCATAAAAGTATGATGAAAGAGACATATTACAACTTTCTATAATACCTGGTGATTTATAGGCCTATTTCAGATGAAAGAAAGGAACACATACACAAATACTAAGAGGGGTAAAGAGAAAATCAGGAAGACTGGAGGGAAAGAACATGCAAGAGGAGAGGAGCAAAAAATATAGCAAAGCTACAAATGAGCATGAAAAAGATGAAACACTGTGAACACTTACCAGCAATTGAGGGAGAAGACTCTCATCCTGACAGCGTGAGGAGCTGACATGGTGATGGACAAAAGTGCCACGAGACCCACGGCTCAGTACAGCACAGCACAGCTCAAGAAACTACCTTCAGGTTGCCCTACTCACTTCACTTCACTCAGGCTCTGCTGCCTGCCTACAGCAAAAAAAAAAACCACACACACACACACTCTGTCAGTCAGTCAGAGGGGAGCACAGGCAGGAGACTGCAGTGGTGGCAGCGTAGGGAAATAGCTTGCCCGGCTGGCCACACACACACACACACACACACACACACACACACACACACACACACACACACACACACACACACACACACACACACACACACACACACACACACACACACACACACACTTCATCATCAAATGTGAAGGTGGAGCCTTCTAAATCCCTCTGTTCCTCTGCACAGCACAACTGCTACGAGCTTGCCAAACAATAATCAACTACAGGCGGTAGGACAGCAAATACCAAAGACATCGTACGGATTGAAACAAGAACAAAAAGTCCCAGTAATAACATATAACGTGAAATCAAAGGAAAACATCTGCGTAGTTGAAATGACTGGAGATCAAAAAGGACAGGGAAGAACGGACGTAGGAGGGATGTTCGCTCGAAAGCAGGCGGTCGGTGTCGGTCGGTCAATTTGGGATGAGAACAGATCCAAGTTTTTATGATGAACGTATTGAAAGTAGGCTATAACAATGACAGCTTAGCCATAGCCTAGCCTACCTTGTGGACTTTCGCCAAATTCGATCCTCATGTGGCTGTCGTCGACACAGGTTTATCTCGGTGTGATTTGTCTTATCTGCATCGCTCTTGTCTGGTGAAAGATTCACCGACATCCTCCCCAATCCATCCCGTTTCTCCCTCTCACTGCAGGTGCTGCGGCGGTGGATCCAGTGCGCATGACATTTGAGAGGCATCTACAACATTGCAGATCAATACTTTGTTGCAAAGTTCGCTCGTCACAGCACACTTTGGACGCTGATCGGTACAGCAATGAAACAAAGTTATCAATCACCACATGTGGTAGGCCTATTCGTCGATATTTTTGCGACAAATGTGGGTCACGGAGGGAGACTTCCCCAAAGCAGCACTCGCACGCACGACACCTTCTCCACGCCGGGGGTCAACAAGAATGTTAATTATGTATAGGCCTACAATAAAACTATGTCAGTGAAATAACAGATAGCCTATTGCATCCATGGGATAGAGACGATTCCTAAAGTTATTTTCGTGTAGCCTACGCTATGTTTATTCTGCACAGCATAAATTAGATCCTATCTCACCGGAGTAGCAACCACCTCGTCAATGTGGGCAGTATGCTGTTACGAAGTCACTTTGCAAACGTGGGTTTTGTCAATCATAGGCTCTGGCTTTGGGCAACTGGTGCAGACACAAGCTCATTTTCACAAAAATGACTTTAGCAAAGCTGCATGTCGCTACGAAGTTAACGGGACTGCTCCGTCTGCAACATCCATAGGCTACGGGAAAGTCATGCCTGTATCGAGGACACCTCGCTATTTCAATGAAGATTGTCTGCTTTGCCCTAATTGCACAGATTTTCATGTTAAAGTGCGATAACATAGGGTACTTTCCGTTTATAGCTGGGTACCCATGCGTTTATTTAGGCCTACTAATTCAATTCATCTGCCATTTAAATATTTGAACCCATTATGGCCTAGTTCTGACGCTTCATGCTCCAAATAGGCTACTATAGGCCTACAATATTGCCTATTAATCACTTTTGCCACCATCAGAAGGCATCGAAACAATAATAGCCTACAGTGCACTGGTGAAACATAAAAATAATGCAGGGTAGACTGAGAGTAGGCCTAGGCTACATTTCGAGCACAGGGTAGGCCTACATTTGAGACAAAACAAATATCCCTGGGGTAACAACGAGACTCTGATCTATTTTTTTTTTTTGCTGTAGACATGCGCATCAACGTCCTTCATGGGAAATTTGAAACCAGTAGGCTAGAACGCAGATCCAAACATAGGCTATTGGAAACTGCTGGTTTCGACAGGTCAGATTTTAGCCTAAATAGGCTAAACATCGCCCTGTTAAAAAATGAAATGAACATTCAATAGGTTTACAGCTCATCAACTGATTGGCCCATCCTCTCTTCTGACTTTTTTTTAATTTTTATTTTAAATTACCGGCAGACGGGCAACATTGCACTGGTGCAACTCTGCTCGTTTGCAGAGGTGAATAGTCTGGCACGTCTTTCAAGTTCGAAGTAGGGATAGGCTAAATTAGGTTGTGAACAACCCTGTTGAATATATATAATTCAATAGGCCTAGGTCTACAGCTCATCCAATGATTAACCCATGCACTCCATCTTCTGACTTATTTTAAATGGCGAAATTACGGACTGGCAACATGGTCACTGCCAGTTCTTTGAGCTTTCGCAGACGTTGGAATGGCAATAAAGGAAGGGGGTCACTGTTCTCGCGAGTCGCGACTCTCTCTGGCCATCTTCGACAGATCAGGGGCCGGATTCACAAAGAATCTTAAGAACAAAATAGTTCTTAACTGCTACTTTTCTCTTAACTTTTGTCTTAAGTCAAAAGTTAAGAAGATTCCATATTCACAAACCGACTTCTTAAGTTGTTTCTTAACTTTCTTCCTAAGATTTTCCCTAAGAAAAAAAGTTAAGAATATTGGGATTCTTGAAGACTGTTTTCTTAAGATTTGTCTTAGTTTTCTTCTTAAATTTAAGACAACCCTACACCCTGTATTAACAGTCACATTTTATTTATTTGAACCCATTTTCACAAAACATAATTCAAAAAAATATTTTTTAATATAATATATGATTATTATAAATGTTTTGTGACTGTGTGTAATATTTTTTTTCAGTTAGTCTACAAGCTTGTATTCAATGGGACTTTTAGTTGCTTGTTGAATGTTGTCAGCTTGTTAAACTAAATTATTAAATAGGCCTACATTTTATATAGGCTCTTATAGTGTATTATACAAAAAGTATAAACAATATAAAATAAACTATATTTTTATTTTTTATAATCACTTATATTATTATTATTATTATTATTATTATTATTCTTACGATGATAATTATCATAGTAATAATGTAGTAGAAATAATTCTGATAATGTATTAGGGTGAACATTGGTAAAGTGGGACAACTGGTAAAGTGGGACAGTTAACATTTATCATCAATATCTTCATATTGCTTTACTGTAGCCAATTAAATCTTTTGGATAAATTTCCTCTAGCATATAATGTTTAAAATATAATATTAAGTGTGGTGGTGATGTCTTCCTGGGGGGCGTGATGACATGTCATTCAAAGGCTGAGCCAAAAAAACAACGATTTTGAAAATGACATAGCAATCTGAGGTCAATAATGTTAAGGGCCTAGCACTTTCAAAATTGATGTTAGGCCTCAACAACTGTTTTCACATGAAATGTGACTTCATTAAGTATCATCTAGTTAAAAATTCATTAATTTTTTAAATAAAATATTTTAATTAGGGGCACATTTTCCACTGTCCCACTTTACCAATGGCTATTGGTAAAGTGGGACAGGGCACATTTTTTATGGTGAAACAGCAAATAATGTATTATATTTCAATAAAATGTTGCTTATAATTGCTTATTATAAGAAAATTACCAATAAAATCTTGTATTAGTCTCTTTTTCAGTAGTAATTTGCTTGCTGTATCAGGTTTATGGGTGCGTTGCATGTAAACAGGTTTATGCAACAAATTCTTCATATAAAGGTAACAAAATGTATGTAAACAAACAGTTTTTACATAAATGCACATATAACAAACTTAAATATCCATGTCAATTGTGTAATAAATAAAATAAAATGTAAAAAGCAGCAATGTCCCACTCTACCAGTGGTCAGGAAGTTCATTCTGAACTTGGCCAGAACTGTTTAAAGCAAAATAATTTCTTCTGTGATGAAAATATTTCCAAAATGTCTGCTTAATTTTGTTAAAGACACCCTAGATTTTGAAAATAACATAAAAGTTTGACATGTGATGTAATGGCATTTGCCTACAATGGCAGAAAACCTGAAATTTCTAAAATCGTCCCACTTTACCAATGTTCACCCTACATTGTGTTTAGGAGCAAGCAGTTTTTTTCTAGGCCTACTTAGTTTGGGGCAGGTAGAATCCTGTTGATTGCCATGGCAACTAAGAAGCATTATTCTTAAAAGTTCTTAAGTGAGGAAGAAATTAAGAAGTTCTTAAGAACTGGCATTGTTCTTAAGAAAATATTGAAGAATTTCAGTTGAGATGAATCTTAGGAACTTCTTAGTTTTTTTCTTAAGAATCTTCCTAAGAGAAAACTTTTGTGAATCCGGCCCCAGGACAGGCCCTTTCTCCCTGCTTTTCCTTCTCCCAGACCAGGTGAGCTCAGTCACTTTTGGCCACGAGAAACTTTGTTTGAAGCTGTTTGGAAGGCCTAGGCCTACATTTGCGCCAAGGCTCACATGTTTTGTTGAAGATTACCTGTAGTAGGGCCTAATGTGCATTATCGAAACAAGACTTTCGTTTGGTAGTATAATTACGGACAGTGCAAAGGACTGATCGGACATTTTTTGGAAGGAATACGGTTTACTGTTTTGTGACGGGCATGTGGATGAACTTCATTGAAGTTGCGTGTTATAGGCTAGGCTCACTGAACAGTGAACTGAAAACGAAAATAGGCTAGGCCTATTTTACAACAGTGGCATTTTCTCGGGTGCTATGAATTATTGTTTTCCACCTAGGACTACTAGTAGGAAAAGTTTGTCGCAGCTCACAGTGACAACATTATTGGCTAGATTGCAGCGATTTCAGCACCACGGACAGACCCTGGCGCACTCTCTCTAAGTGTTAAATGAGCACTGCTGAATTTACTGTGCAGGGCATGTAGGCGGAGATGAAAGTGTCTAGGCCTACTCCACTGGCAAATATCGGAAACATTAACAACCACGAGCATGGACAGCTCCCTACAAGTGTCAGAACGGTGACATTAAAGTGTCAGAATGGTGGTAGCATACCAAACTGTCGTAGGCCTAATGGCGGCAACCACCATTCAGACATTCCGACACACCTCCACAATTTCCGACACCAAGTTACTTCAGGGAGCTGTCCACGTTCATCAATGTGTCCGGAGCTGTCCACGCGTGTAGTGCTGAAAACCGTCGTATGCTCCGAGTGAAGCGTAGCCTATGTCCTGTACTGAGAGGCTGGGGGAGTTAAGTCACTGATATTCGATTAAATAGTTTCAATCTGATCACATATCAATACATTCCTTTCAGATCTGGATGCTCGACGTGCATGCTCAACTCAACAGATGCGCAACACTGGCTGGCTCATTTTGCCATTGGCCTAAAAAACGCATTGCCAAGCACGAGGTGCTATTGCAACCAGATAGACAGAGCGTTAATGGTAGGGGCCAGCCTAATTGTTGAGAAAGGAAAACCTGTATCTTCACACTTGACGCACATCCCCTTACCTCTTCACGTTGTAGGTGTCTGACGACATCAGATGTGTCATTACATACATTCAAATGGCATGCATGGATTCTGCCACCTTGATGAAATAATTAGATGATTGGCACACAATGTCAGCAAACAATGGCTCAATTGAACCATGCCATTTTATTGGTAAAATCCACAAACAAAAAAACAAAACAAAAAAAACACAGTTTAATGTTACCACCCTCACAATATCACAAAGTACCAATGGTATTGAAAGCACCAATGCATGAAGGCAAAATGGTAAATGAAAAAAAAAACAATAAAATTGACAACAGCTGTACCATGTTGAATTTGAACATCACACAAGCAAAAGTCACTGATGTAATAGCTTTAAGCCGGAGCTGGAGAGACATGGAGTCTTTTAAAGTTTAAAGCAACACTAGGTAGTTTTCTTTTCCGGTCACCATACAGGTCAGAAGTGGAATTGTCTCTCAGCTGAAAGATAAACAGAGAGAGGGCCAAACAAACAAACAAACACAATTTGTACACACAGTTTTAACCCGTGGAGAGTGGCTATATGAATTCAGAAGCGCCTTTCACCTCGCTATTTTCACCCAATGAACCACTTACACAATTTTGGAAACAATGAATAAAACATTGATTTAAAAAAAAAAGCTACTTAGTGTTGCTTTAATGTAGGATACTATATAAAAGGCCAGTCCCAGGCAATCATGAGATGACCTCACCCATACAGACGCAATGCTTATTAAAATGATCAAGAGCACTGAAAGGTGACATGTGCATTTTGGAACCAGGACCTCGAACCAGGGGTGAGGGTTCTTGCCTAAAGGAAAATCTCTTAAGGTCTTCCATTATATATACGTATATCACATTGCAACAAAAGTAGAACATGAGCGAATGCAATGGTTTTTCCACACATTAGTACGAAAAGAATGTTGATGAGCAAAGGCAAGTAACTTTTTTACTTTCTCATGAATTACTTTCAAATGAATTTATCTGGCCACAGTCCTGAGTTGTGCTGAGTGAGGAAGCCAACAAGAAACCAGCTGACTCCTGTGCCTGAATCAGTAGCTCCCTACGAGTGGATAAAGGTTGGATTCCTTTCTAATGATAACAACTTCCAACAGATAAAGTACTGTGCAAATTGGATTTGGGGGAATTCTGTTAAATCACTATGCTTTTGCAAGCTACTATTTGATGAAGGAAAACCATCCACATGATTACATTAGAAAGAGTCATCCCCTTACAGTTAAAAAAAGGCCTAGGGTGTTTTGCACAGTGGTAAAGGCATCATGTTGAGCAGGTATGGGTTATGAACTGTGCCTTTGTATGTCTAGGATTCTTAATAAAATACAGTCTCAGCTTTGTAAAACCCAGGGTACTGTTGTTACTGAGAAAAGAACAATAACACAGTTGGAGTATCAAATTCAGAAACTGGTAGAGCATGAGGCAGTGGGGGGTGTTGGGCGTATCACGACACATGACACCCTGCTGTCACAGCGCTCCACTCTAGAACACAATTTGACAACATTTCAAATGAACCGTCCATATGCTTTATTCGTAAGCATGTCTGTTGATTGCTGAATTTAGCAAATGTGTTGAATGTCGAATGTTCCCAAGGACAGATACAGGGGCTTTGCCGTATGTATATTTTCATTGTCCATTTCATAAGAATGTGACACTGGTCTGGTCTGGTCTGGTTGGATATCCGCAGTGCCCACATCACATCAATGCTGTTGATCCAATGCTGATCCCGGTAGAAAAACAAAGAAAACACCTGAGGCTTCAGGCTCCCCATCAAACCTCCCCTAAACAGACAGACAGCTGTGTTGGTAAGAACGCAGCAATCGTAGGCTACAAGGCCTTGGTGTGTTGGTGACAATGTAGCCTTCATAGGCTACTAGGCCTCGCTGTGTTTCGTGACAACAGGGCCTCAAATAAGGCCATGCATAGTAAAATACACAAACACCAGGAGGTAGAGAGAGTCACCTGACTGATACATTTGCAGTTTCAAAAACAATAGTTAAAGATGTCAAACTTAAAAAAGAAAAAGAAAAAAAACACAATAACCCATATGTACTGTACGGTAACTGACTCGTTGTCACTTAGTGACAACCATCAATCTTCCCTCTTGCAGTGACGTAAACAACGACACACCTATAAAACTTCGGCACTGCATATCGCCTTGCTGTAACACGTGCCAAATTTAAACACATACTGTATGACATGCTTCTGTCTTATTTACTCCATCTAGAGTCAACATGGTTCATTCCCAAAGAGGTGTATTAAACAGACCCTTTAACTCTTTCTCAAGTCAAGGGAGGTATACTGGAACATTTTGGCAGGAAACTCAACTGTTCACACCATGCTGGGAGTGAGCTAGGTCACACAAGTGCATAACCGATGACACCAATACTTCTAACACAGATTCTCACACTCAACACTCGTTGATGACAGAGGATTGAACCATTCATTCAACTCAGCAGTGCTCTGAGAAGTACCTTCTGTCCGCCTACTGCCTAAACTCCATATCATATCAAACAGCATAAATTACCCTCTCACAAACTTATCACTTCACTATTTCAACTCTGCATTCAATATGTTTAAAAAGTAAGAAGCATCATCGCTAAAAATATATCTCCATGTAAGGCACAAGACCAATCAAACCATTTTTTTTCTTTTCTCTCGCAAGTTTCAAACAATTAAATACGTTTATAAAAAACAATTGCCCTTACACAACATAGTGCATAATATTTCTTGCGTGCTTGCCTTGTTTTGCCTCATTTTTGAGATTCATACAGTTCCTATTTTACAAAACCTGCAGTGATTTTCATAGAAAAATACCCACTGTTCTATAAAATATACACGCTTTTTTATTTGTATTTTGTCGTAATCCTTGGCAGCTTCACTCTATATATGTCAGCGTTGTCGTAGGAACATTGGCATCCCTTCTTGTGTGTCTTGTTATCATGGGGCTATGACCAGTCCAGTGACTGACTGAAGCAGTCTTGTGGATGAGAAGCCATATTCCAGTCCGGACATTCAGTAGGTAAAAGCCAATTGCCCATAGACTGCAGGGAGAGTCGATGTGGGAATGGGGGGGTTGGGGTACAGGGTACGGCTGGTACGGCGCACCAGTTAGTCTGAACTGTAGAGGCGAGTACGGAGTTTGGGAATGGGAAGGGGTGCCAGTTAGTCCTTTACTAGCCGGTAGACATGGTACTGTGCCCCGTGCTCACTCGTGGACACTTCGAAAACAAAAGCTATGCAAAGGAGAGTCTCCTGTGTCTCTCTGTTTGTTACGACCTGGAGGAGGGGAGGGGAGAGAGGGAGAGAGAGGGGCATCAGGAGGGACAGAGATGGAGGATAGAGAGAGGGAGAAGAAAGAGAGCATTCATGATAGAGTATGATTCAAGTCACACATGCCATTGTAAATGTATACGTGAGGTATTATGGCACAGCCAATAGCCTATGCGTCAATTATGTGTAACTTATTTGTAAGTCATTTGTAAGATTGTGACGTTCCATTGGCTATTCTGACATAGCTACAGCCTATCCATCAGTTATATATCTGCAGGGGTTGGACAATGAAACGGAAACACATATCAGAGTTCAAAAAAGGAGAAATTATTGGTGTGCGCGTTGCTTTGACCGAGTAAGTCTGTCCTTTGACCTTTGGCGCCTGGAGCAACATATACGTTGCATTCAGGGTCTTGAGTTTCGAGCTTTTATATAAAATTTGTGGGTATGTTAGAGCTAAATGAACACATTATAATGCAAGAGGAGGCCTTAGCTTTTAAATTGTTAACTTATTTCATGTTTTTATGTGCTTTGGAGGCGAGTGATTTGAGATAGTTAGGTTTTAATAGGCAGAGGGCACCTTTTCCCAAAAGAGGCCTAGACATTCAGCAGGCTTTTTTGCAGGTGTCTTAGGCTGAAATGGGTTAATTGAACCTTCATACTCTGGTCTTAGTGGTGCAATGTGTAAGTAATGAAGACTGGCCACCAGAGTGGTCCAATTTATCCATGAAACTTCCCACACTAAAATGACAGGTGTTTCACTTTCATTGTCCAACCCCTGTATATGTACTATATAATATATATACAGGGGTGAAAGTAGCGCACCGGTCTGCTTTCACCACTGTATATGTATTAAAAAACTTTCCAACTTGGGTGCATTACCTGTAAGATGGTGAAGTTCTCCAGTACACTGTTCATCATGTATTTCTCCGGAAGGTGCCGAAGTTTGTGAATGAAGTTGATCATGTACTCGCACATGGGCGAGCGGTGGATGCGGTACAGGTAGCGCCCTCCCTCCATGCGAGCGTACTCCGTCTGACAGAGGGGGGAGAGCACACAAGAGTCACATTTAGGTAAATATAAACAAATGGCTCAAATGTTACGTTTTTAAGTCAGAGGAGTGCATTGTATTTTGTATTTGCATTGTATTGAGTTTTTTGTATTGAGCTGAAAATACTCCTTGCACTTACCTCCACCTTTTCCACCACCTGTTTGCCAAATGAGCAGACCTTAGTGGACACGGTGATGCTCATGTTCTCCGAGCTGCTGTACTGGCTGCTTACGCCGTAGAAAGAGCCCGGGCCATCCTGGATCCCACTGCTGTTCAGGTCAGCCTGGTCCACACAAATATAACAAACGTACATAAAAAATATACACACTACTGTACCCATACAGTGTTATTACAGACAATATGCTACGTATATATGTCAAGATCAGACTTGAAAATGTGTATGAGCACTCCAGAGCTCTGGTACGCCTCTGCACTGTCATTACTGCAGGGCAAGCCATAGCTAAGAACTCTTTTAGCACTCCAGAGTATTTACAGAAATGCAGTACAGTCAAGTATCGATCACTGTCAGGAAAGACATACCCCACCCCCCCAACAAAAGCCAATTTAACCACAGTGTATTCATAAGCCTTTTATATTTAAATACAACTCAAAACAACTTTTTAGCTCTTACAAGCAGCGAAACAGTACTGAGCAAGAGAACTACACGATTTTAATATTTAATGTGTTCGATGAGAGAGACAGGGAGGTACTGTAGGAATTAGGAAAATGGATCCTGTTGCTGAAAGGTATGGTGTTTAACTACTGCAACACCTGTAGGAGGCAGAGCAGAGTCGATGGGCACTGCACTCACCCAGAACTTAACGAGGAAGAAAGAGTTCTGTGGACCCTTCTCGTACAGCTCCTTCAGCCCGCCCTTCTTCTCCGGAAACTTGTCATATATCTGCCGGATGTCCACGGCCTCCAGCAGAGGGTCACTGTAGGAGGGGTTCGTCTGACCGATGTGGACGAACAGGTGCTTGCTGTACTGTAAGAAGAGGACACAGTTTTCGTTAAAGATGGCCTCGCAACGTCATTTCATTAATATTGCTGTGTTCCCCATTGTTATTGAATGTGTTAGGCGTTGGTCCTGTTTTAAAAAACGTCCTGGTTACTTTGTTTCAAGCCATTTTTGCAAGCTAGCAAGGTGGCTTGTGGAGAAACGAGAGGGTGTTCCGTGTTTCTCGTGGAAATGCGTATCTGATTGGCTCACTCCTCCTGCTCTCGTGGAAATGCGTCTCTGATTGGACCAGTCCTCGTCTTGGAGAGAATGTAATGGGAAACAGAGTCGCCACTTCCCCGGGTGGTACTGCACTATAGGGGCGCCAACGGAGGCGTGCAGGCTCCATTCAGGGATGTCCTCTTTCGACAGCGACCCCTAGGCGAGCTGCAGGCACGGAGCAACCAGAGTGGGCTTGCTGTATGTATGAGGCTTTGTGCTGTGTGTGTACCTGAGAGTAGCAACCAGCTGATAGCTAAGCTAAGACAGGTTTCGGGCCACCAGACGTTGCTTGTTTTGAAAACAAGCAGAAAAAAATTACTCAACATGTTTTTAGAAAAATGGGTCGACATAAACCTTTGTGGGCAACGCCTCCTTTCGCCGTGACACAACACAGAAAGGCTTTCGTGATTCGCTCTTTCTCTGCATTATTTATGTCAATTGGGAAACACCGGGAAACACAGCCAGGCGAGGTGACGCACCGCTATGAGAGCCTTGCAAGTGAGTTTAACTTGGGGTGACCGTCCGATCATCAAAAGGAGTGAGTAAAACTGTGTTTTATCGGAAGTTGGCCTTTAAAGGTGGTGTAGTAGGACAAGCAGTTACCACAGCATTACAGTACTGTGCAGTGAAAGTACAGTAATTGCGTATATATTTTGTCCAAATTGAGTTAAGACTGAAAATTGTCATCTTTACGCCTTTTGGTCCAAATGTGTCTCGTTTTAGCGATATTGTAGTAACTGTAGCATCTAAAGTATACAAACGAAGACCAAGACTTTGAAGGCATTTTCTCAGTTTTAATGTTGGCACAGTGACAGCAGTTTGCCTTTGTAGGGGCGATTTGGTTTGCTGTACTGTGGGGGGCGGTAGGAGGTGAAGCATATTGAAGTTATAATGAAATGGTGCAGCAGGACCTGCAGAACACTAAACTGCTGAATTTCACTTTCAAGTCTGGCCAATGTATTCTACCAATTCTCATATCTTCCTGGCTGCTATGCTTGGCACAGTATAGCATCAAATTCTGTGGTCTGAGTAGTTGTGGCTTTAACTTACAGTGTCTGGATCGCGCTGCACCTCCATAAAGGCAGAGTACTCGAGCATGCGCAGCTTAGAGGAGGCGATGGTGCGGTCCTGCCACACAGGCACTGCTGTTGCCACCGGAGGGAGGGGTGCTGGCAAAGGGTCGTAACCTAGAGGAGCAGAGTAGAGATACTTCAGTATGCCTAGTAGAGCGGTGGATCTTTTTAACCTTTTTAAAAAAAATAAAAAAAACTCCCCTGGAACTCATCATAAGCCTCCTGGCTGAAATAGCCTTCGGATCCACAACTTTCCATGTCATTATGTTGAGACCAGAGTTGTATGAAGTTGAAGTAGAAGTCCTCTTACA
The DNA here is from genome assembly GCF_034702125.1 of Engraulis encrasicolus. Classification (NCBI taxonomy): domain Eukaryota; kingdom Metazoa; phylum Chordata; class Actinopteri; order Clupeiformes; family Engraulidae; genus Engraulis; species Engraulis encrasicolus. The sequence continues at coordinate 56,465,441 of NC_085866.1, forward strand.
GATGTAATTACAACATTAATAGAATGATATCACTGCATAGTTTCAAATAATATCATACTACTAGTGTTGTATTTACATCTGTAAGAGTACTTCTACTTCTACTTTATACAACTCTGGATGTGACGCGACATCAGATTGTTCAATGGACTATCAAAAATATAGCTATGCATTTCACAATTTGAATCAGCATTTGCATTGTATGCTGACATCCATCACGTAGTGGACCGTAGTGTTTCACTTTCTCTTTGACATCACAGTCATTTACTCAATATCACACCTTTTTCCAATTTTCTGACTAACAGTGAAAGGATGAATTCATATATTTTTACAACACAACTCCACGACCCACCCAGGACCCCTCTGCAACCCACGTCATCACTGAATGTGTGCGCATTGTTGATTCAAACACACCAGAGAGGTTGGCGCCCCTAGAGTGCAGTACCACCCGGAAGAGAGGAGTCTCTCGTAATACCCTTAAAACCTCTCTGGCGTGTTTGAGTCAGCGATGTGCACGCATTCAGTGAGGACGTCTTCTGAACGGGTCAATTAGCTGCGCTCTCTCGACAGTCTCCCCTAGGTGAACTGCAGGCATGGATAAAACAGGGAGTGGGGAGGCTGTATGTAAAACCGGCTGTGAACACACACACATGAACAGACAGTGCACACCCTAAAGAGAGAAGACCTGCCGTCCTGAAGCGTGTACGTTTCTAAAAACAGAGATTCCGAACAGTACATTTTGAGAGGAAAGAGGCTGTTCCAGAAGCATAGGAGATGTTTGTTGTTACAAGAAATTGAACGTACTGACTGGACTGAGGACATCATCAGGAATGCCCATGTTTGTGGTATACTGAGATATACTTTGTAGAGAGAACTGTGGACCTGCTGGACAGGCTCTGCCATTGCCATTGGGGGCAACAAGGTCGTAACCTTAGCAATACTCAATACGGCAACCCTGATACACCTTAAAAATATGCATATACAAACCGTACAGTATGTGCACATAGGCATGAACAAATAGGGATGAAAGAGGTGCTAAAGACACTGTCCATTTGCCATACAGGACAAAATTCCCTTTTTGGGCAAGTTTTTTATTCTTTATGTACAGTATATATATGTTGACATCATCTAGAAATAGTTGACAATTAAAAGCATGTGATGGCAATGCCTTGATAATATAAAGGCACAGGTTCTATAGCCTAGTAAATTTCCACATAGCCAGCCCACTCTCACAAGCACCTGCTCCCCAAAATGTCTGTGCACGCCACTCTATGTGCATATTAGCCAGGCTACGCCCTCCTAGTGACACAACACCTTTGGTATTGCTACTAGTCAAGTCAAGAGCAATGCAACATCTGTCTAAGCTCCAGAGAAAACGGGAAACTCCACCCACTTTGTCGGGAAGCAATCAACTTTGAGCAGCTGAAATGGCATGTTCAAGACAGTGACGTGATGTAAGCAGACATTCTATTGGGACGAAGAAAATGTTTGGGTTAAACTTCGGCACAGCCCTTTCTGGCCTCGACTAGTAGCAAACCGAGGGAGGCGGGTTTACCAGGCCAATTGGAAACATCATTTCGTTATCTTCTTGGTCAGACCAGAATCTCGGTAGGAGATTTGATAGTTGATGATAATCAGGCTATGGCTCAGGATAATGTGCACATGTATAGGAGGGGAGGGTTTGGATTGTATGCCTTTCAAGCAGGAACAGTACTGAAGACAGTCCAGAATTAGACTGGTCCTGACCATCCCATAATACTACCATTTCATTTCGTATTTATGGTCTGGAAGTTGTGTGATCTGACGCGATTGCAGGAAGGCGCTTGGTTAGGCCGTTTACACACTAGGGCGGTAAAGTGTCGCGTGACGGACACGATTTTTACCGGCGTCGGTGAAAATACATGGAAACATATCTGTCCTTACAGCAGACATTCTCGTCATTGTCACAAGCGTCCTCCCCCTTTCTCCCCCACGTGGGCTGCTTATTTGCTTATTGGCTGTTTTCTGAATAGATCTGTGAGGGGGCGTGGCGAACAAAATCCCACCGATCTGGATACTCCACAGAAGAGCAAGGCCAGACTACCGTAGTGGAGCCAATCCTTTGGCGGAAGGACGTAGGATGGCTCGCGAGGCTAGTCCAAAATAGCACAGGTCTGATATACTACAAAATAGAGATGATTTTTAGGATGCTGCCGGATACCGGATCCACTGCTTAAGATCCTGCCGGATCCGGAACCGGATACCGGATCCTACGAAAGGGTTGAAACACATAGTCTACTCGCACACGTGGGCCCTTTTTATTACATTGGCTCAAACTATTTTTTAGACTCATTGGCTTACTGACAAACTGCCTGCAACGGCCGCTTCCAAAGGGCTTTCACTCCATGCAGTTATTGAGGTTGTGAAAGACTGACTGAAAAGCCTAGGCTATGTAAAAACTAGAGATGCACCAGATCCTTATTTTTAGGTAACTGCCGGATACTGGATCCACTGCTTAAGATCCTGCCGGATCCGGTGCATCTCTACTACAAAATGCATTATTATTTCCATAAACTCTGTCTTTGGATAGGGTAAAAATGCACATGGGGGTGTGCAGGGGGCAATTACCTCAGGACAACAAAAGGACAGAGAACCCTCAATACCACCAACTTGATGCAGGATCCTTGATGGCCTTTACTATACCCAATTAAAATACACACATAACACACATCTTGCTGTCTACAATCCCCAAGGCAAACTTCCATAAGAATTCAATTCCACTAGATTACGTCTGGAGAAGTAATAGTGTGCGTAACACCTCTACCATAACTTGAGCACTGAAATGTACATATGTGAGTATCCGTGCACTATATTCGTATGTGCTTCTTACTGCAGTGCCAACTGCCGTGGTCCCATGCCAACATGTAGACTAAGGTAACGGTTACTGTCAGTGGCCATGAGATCTCAATTACCGACTAACACTGAGTGCCAAGGGAAACACCTACTTGTGATGGGTGTGGGTACTGGAGGAGGCAGGTTGGAGTATGGGCTTTGTGCGAAGGGTTTGATGCTGCAACAGAGAATTATTTTATTAGTTTAAAGCAAATAGTCTACGCTACACACAGAACATCTTTCATGTCACCTGAAGTATTATGTATGTTTTATCATATTTTATTTGTCCAATAAACTCACTCCTGAGAAGGTCCTGGTCCGGGCTGTCCTGGGATGGGGCCAGGCCAAAACTGAGGAAGTGAACACATAGAGCGCATGTTACAGACACAGGACGGGAAGACATAGAGCACATGTTACAGCCACAGAATGAACTCAAAATGGCTGTCTTTTTAAAATATATTTTGGGGGTTTTCTTGCCTTTATTGGATTTGACAGATTGAGAGAAGACAGAGTAATGGGAAAAAAAGAGAGACAAGGAAATTGAACCCAATGTGTGTTTGTGACCGTGTATGCGTGCATGCATGCCTGCGTGCATTTTACCTTACTGTGGCAGTGTGTGTGTGTGTGTGTGTGTGTGTGTGTGTGTGTGTGTGTGTGTGTGTGTGTGTGTGTGTGTGTGTGTGTGTGTGTGTGTGCATGTGCGTGCGTGCGTGTGTGTGTATTGTAGTATCTTACCCTGGTGGGGGGTGCGTAGGGGGGCTGGGCCATGTGTGTGAGCTGGCTCTTCATCACGCTGGCTGAGACGATCTGAGCCGAGGACAGAGCAGCCATGCTTTGCAGAGCCTTGTCTTTGGAAGCCTGATCCTACAAGGAGCAACACCATAGGGCAGGGGCATATAACACAGATCCCAAAGTCAAACCAAAGTTCTCAGTATATGTAACCCATAGTATGTTTATAATGTAACAATTTAGGTTTCATACGTATATCAACTTATGCATTATGTCTGAATTCTGAATGTATTCCTTACAGAAGTGAAAGGCACCAACATGCTCTCCTTGTTAATAGTGAGAAGTAGTGATGCAAAGTTGCATCCAAAACTTGCAAACAGACTAAATGTGATAGTAGATTAAAGAGGGGTAAAGGTTGAAGTGTGACAGGTGGTACAGAAAGATGTGGGAGAGGAAGGGAGATGGACAGAAAAGCATTAAAGTGTTTGCGGGAACGGGAGAACAGCAGTATTTCAGGATGTTTGAGGACAAGTGTAGAGCCATATGAGAATACAGGTCACAGCCAAAGCGTTGTTTGTTTAATATGTAATCCGATAAATCCATCCCCGCAGGCCTGTAGCAATAAAGCATGTAAGTGTACAGTGCTGTATGCATACATACATGTACAGTATGTATTAAACATGGAGGGCTATCATATGCTGCTCATTGTCCCATTCATGTTGTGGGAAAGCCAGTATAACTTGCAAGAGACAGCAATCTTGATTGTGTTAATAATTATTCTTTCACATGCTGAGATGGTTTCATATCAACTGTCGAGAGTGAATAAATACATTTTCTAATATGTGCATTTTCTTTTTACTTTTTAAGTGTGTAAATTAAGTCCATAGACTTCGAAGAAATTGCATAACTTTGTTCTCTCTCTCTCTCTCTCTCTCTCTCTCTCTCTCTCTCTCTCTCTCACAGTAAAGCGCATTTTAAATATCTACTGTCAGTCAGTTTCACCTGACAGCTTTCGAAACCACCAAACCCCTCTCCCTCCTCCACCCTCTCTCGCCAGGCCGTGTAAGGAACCTTTCATTACATTAGCACATAAAGTAACCAAACTGGTTGCACACCGTGTGTTTTCGCTCTGAGGCGTGGCAGGTGAAGCCAAGAGTCCCCTACAATACATAGAGCACTAATAATGAATAAGGAACAACACAGGGCAAGCAGAAGCCAGGCCATAAGCATCACATCAATCCTACAGAAGAAGCAGGGGCAGCCATTTTGCTTTTTTGTTTGTTTACTTTGTTTTGTTTTGTATGTATGCAGTATGTGGGACTGCAGCAAAACAGGCAAAGCTAATCAAAGCAATACCACTTACCAGATTCATGGCCTACGTTTCAGGGAAGAAGAAAACATTATCATGATTAAGACACAAACCCTGTTATGAGTTTAATGATCGAAGTTCAGGAAACACTGTACACTGATTACTGTATGATTTAATAAAATAATAAGAAAAAAGAACTGTAATCAGTGTGCTGCATTTTATGAACTTTCGTCCTTGATCAAGTTTGCCTGCCTCACACCTGCACCTGTATTACTGAAGGCTTGTGCACAAGGACTCTCTTGAACCATATTATAAGTTTGTTTTAGCTAGGATCAGTCCCTGCAATGTTTAAATAAAAAGAAAAGAACAAGAAAGAAGAAAAAACTGAGTGCGATCCACTTCCTAACTACTTGATTACTTCAGAGACGCACCAACAAGCCGGAAGAGCGCGGTGTGTGGAAGATGGGAAATTTCCAATTCATGATGTGTGAGCGAAGAATGTAATGTCATGGTTATGTTGCCATGTAACGTTTCTTTTCAGCAAATAACAAAACGTTCCTTGCAAAGCCTTGTAATGGGAAAGAGAGCTGTTTGTTTGTGCTAGTCTCTTAACTGTGTGACACTTGGAAAGTGATACCAGCTAGGGCTGCACAATTATGGATTATTAATCACGATTATTGATTTTTTGCAGATTTTTTAAGAAATTATAGCAAGTTGAAATATAACCAAGAATGAATTATATACGGGATGAGCAAAATAAAATGAATTGCAATCAGGGCTTTGAACCGTTATTTTTTTCCAAAAGTTCCGTTCCGAACAGAAACGGAATTATAACGTTTCCGGTTATGCGTTCCACCAATAAATTGACGTTCCCGAACCGGTTAGAACAAAAAAATACTGTTCCCGGAACGGTTAATTTCGTTCCTGTCAGCTGATTACTCCCCATAGGTCTAACTGACGTTAATTAACCAAGAAAGACGGAAGTGCAAATGAGTCAGCCTACTTCCAAACTGTTTATTCAAGCGGATGAAAAGAATATCCTCCAGAATTTTGTCATTCAGGGACGACCTAAGCGGAGAATAAACCTCAATGATGAAAATGCGCGCTCCACGCTGACTTGGGTCACGGCGAGCGCTATGATGGACATTGTGAGTTTGTGCATATTTGAAGCGCCCATGGATGCCCAATAACGTCGAACATTCTCGGTGTGCTTTACACACGCTTTTCTGCAATATCTTACAATGATGCAATGGAAACTCTGCCCTTTTGTATTGGTTTCTCTTATTTAAGATGTGGAGTGGAGACTTTGTAATCCACAGCTCTCTCTCCATTCAGTCAGAGAATGTCTGATGTCACACAGGACGTGAACCTCAGCCGTCATGGTAACGTGCACAGGAAAATAATTACTTTTTTTTTTTTTTGAGGAACGGTATTAACCGGTATTAACCGGTTACCATTATTTTTAAATAAGTGTTTCCGTTCCAGAACATAAAAAATAATAACGTTTCTGGTTTCGTTTCTGTTCCCTGTAAAATACAAAAAGTTCCTGGTTTTCGTTTTCGTTCCTTGAACCGGTTCAAAGCCCTGATTGTAATAATTATGTAAAGGCAATAGCATGAAACTTAGCTGGACAGATTTATGCCTGTCAGTATGTTCTGGCTTCAAGGACGCTCTCAAACGTTGGTCACTATTGCCACGATTAAATCACGATTAAAATCACGACTTCGATTTCATGATTTTATCACGATTTTCGATTATTTTCGATTAATTGTGCAGCCCTAATACCAGCAATCACTTTGATGATGGCTGAAAACTGTTATGTTTGAAATACAGCATGCGAACTGTACATGAGGAAAGCCCACACAATTTGTGTTTGCGTTCTGATGACACTTCAGCATCAGACTGTAACACTATCTCAAGAATTGTGTGTCATTATGTCTTGCCTGCCACCAGTAAGCTAGAATTTTTTTCTGATGACAGTATGAATCCAGCTATGTGGGGATATTTCTCATTGCCAGTTACATGTGTGGTTTGCTGGTACAGTATTTAGGCTTACAGTTTTTCTCGATTGCTTACACACATTTTTCGGAATCAGTTCTCGAATTCTCAAAACTCTACACACAAGTCTCCAAACCTCACACACAACGGGCAAAACTCCTCACTACCTCTGAAAAATGCACGTCTTGTCTCAAAACAATGTACTCTCTTCTAAAAAGCTAATTTTGTTCTCAAATGACACACACAAGCAGTCATTTTAATACACTCTTATGTGAACCATTGAACACTAATATGCACAAGGTAAAACTCTATACTCAACTTGAAACACAGTAGAAACTTATTTTCTTCAGTGTTCTACTTACTAAAGAGGGTATTTTTCTGTAGTAAAATACTGAAATATTGTTTTTAGACTCGGAGTACACAGATGTGTATATATTTTACATATTTTTCTGACATTTAAAAAATTGCACTAATTTACAGTTTTTTTCTGATTGCTAAAGCTCAATTTTCGCAACTTTGGCTGCTTTTGCAAAACTCTACACACAACTACAAGAACTTCACACCTATCTAGCAAAGCACTGTAGATACGTTGCAAAATCAAACTAAGGTTGAAAAACGCTATACACTTTTGGAAAATTTGCATTTTTGTGTCAAATCATTCACACAAACTATCTTATAATAAACACACACACACTGCAACTACACACATGCAGTATAGATTATACACACATTTAGCTTGTGTTTTTCTTTGCACATTGTAAATCAATTGTAGATCACACTTTTGTCATGAATACTTGTGATACAAAAACACAGGGGATGAGACTTCAATCATGGATGTTTATTTTCGTTGCCCCAAAGCCATGCCATTTGGTCAATATCAGTATGGACTCCTACAGTATATTCAAAACTAGTTGTTGATTACCTGCACATATAAACATAGTTGTTTTACCGCAGAAATACACCAGCGGCGATGCGATTCAAGCGACAGAGTGTAGCAGCAAGCGATACAAGCGATTGAGGAGACAAGAGTATGTCCGTACAGGCAGAAGGCAATGCATTCAAGCATTCCCATTGGCTGTGGTCACTGACCTCTATACAGTCATTGGCTGTCGCGGCTTGTCGCCGAACCGCGTCATAGAAAGTTGAAAAGATTTCAACTTCAAATTGTCGCGCTCGTCACGCAAATCGCTCTAGTCTCCAGAATCGCTTTTGTCTCTCGACTCAATACAAAGTCAATTACTTCCGTCGCTCGACTCGCTCAGATCGCCGCTGGTGTATTTCTGCGGTTATTCTGAACCAGACCTGCTTCATGTGAATTTTGTTTCTTGCAACTAGCAGTGATATTGCAGAGATGTTCACATTATTTATATTTTCAAAGGTTATGTCATGTTCTATTAGGCCTACTGAATTTCCTGCAGCCTTATTGTTAGCCATCACCATATTCAGAATGTGGGTCTCATGCTCAGGTGTGAACACACAGATGTTCTCTGTCGCCTGCTCTCAGAATTCTAGTAATTCTGTAAAGTAGCAATCCCATCACTTGTACATTACTGTATTTCATACATTACAGTCAGTATACTATATTGTCTTTCATTTACACTGTCTCTGTACATATTTGCTATACTGCGCTGTTGAGTATGAAATGGCTCTACAGCGTGAAATGTTCTGCTTATGCTCTCTACAGTAGCAGCTCATATTGGGTTGAACCCTTTCACCTGATTTCCTGTAGCTAAATGCCATGGTTGATGACATGGTCAATGAATGTGTCATCTGTGATTATGTGCCTTTGTCTCCTTTCTCCCTTTCCTCACCCTCTTCTGATCCTGAATCTTCTGGTGTTTCTTTCTCCTTCCATTATTTTCTACACAGAAGGCTTACCCGTGACTTATTTATACAGCATGCCGGTTGCCAGGTGAAGAGATTATCTAAAGGTGTTTCCCCCTGTCACATATTGTCTAAGAATTGGTATTGTAGTATACAACATATCCACGAATGTGTATATTTTTTCTAGGAGTGTGTTCATAATTTGCAAATTGTGTGCAAAGCAGTGGGTTGTGTTTACAGTTATGCAAAGTGTGTTTTATAACTTTACAAACTGAGTGCTAATCAGTTTTTGTGCAATTAGTTTGGCTGATTTGGTAATAGGTTTGTGCATCTGTGTGAGGAGTTCAGCAAAAGCAGCAAAAGGTTGCAAAAAATGTGCTTTAGCGAACAGAAAAAACTGTATTGTAAAATATTGGGTAACCACATGAAAGTGATGTCTTGTATAACATATTTTTGAGTTCAAAAACTAAACAAATGTGTTTTCTCCTTGCATCCACTCATTTTTCATCAATATGACATGCAATGTGTGTCCTTATGGGGTAGGGATGCAAACGATTAATCGATTAATCGACTTTAATCGATCAATGCATTAATCGATTAAAAAACATTAATCGCAATTAATCGATAATTCAACTGACAAGACACCCAGGTGAAATGGGCATGTGAAGAGTGTGTGTGAAGAGGGGTGTGAATAGTGGGAATAATTAAATTACCTTTGGATTAAAGCATTGAAATAGAATTAATTTAAATGTGGTATTTTATCTTAATTTTTAATTTAAAAAAATTGATTTAGTAGTTTTTTTCTGAGAAACATTGAGATTTCGGGGGGGAAACGCCGCTTATCAATTAATCGTAAGTCGATCGATAAGACTATCAACTAATGATTAATGAATTAATCGATAATTTGCATTCCTATTATGGGGTGATGATTTCAGATTGTAAACCGGTATGAAGAGAGTTTGCCCATGTGATGAGGAAGTGAACTTTAGGCGGTGGGCCAGAAATCCTATCTTGCAGGTTCGTCGGAGTGATCAGGTGGCAACTTGGTTTTTGCTGATATAAGTACTTAATAGTACATAAATCAATATTCTAGGTGTTGCCATCGTCAAAAGTTGCACATTGATTTAAAAAACAAAGGTTGAAATAGCGACATTTGGTAATGTGGGAATTTAATTAAAATTGGCCATTCAACAGGAAATGTGTCACCAACTCCTTTTGGAGTGCTTCACACGTGTGAAACTTCACAGGTTACTGTGTCTTATACCTACCAACATTTCTTTATGTGTGTAATGGCAGTTAGGCATAGCGCCACCATGTGGTAGGTGAATGAACTGCTTGAAATCACTGCAGCTACTGTGTATTTCATATTATGAAAAAAAGGATGAAGTTAATGTGTATATTCTATTAAACATACTTTGTGAAAAGTTTGTTGATGATGTAAACTAAGAAAGTCCCCTCCTCGACTATAACTCCCTCTCTTCTACATTTAGATATTCATCACTGACGTTGCTGTCCTCATTACTTTTGACATACCTAACTTCAGATGGAATTTCTCTAACATGCAGATCCTAATGTGCTCATCCATAAAGCATTATCACGTTCATTTTGTTTGTCAAAATGTGTATATGTGTTATAAGATATTTCCAATTTTAAAAAGTACTTCAGAACATTTAGTTTATGTCTTTACTGCATAAAATATATGTGATGATGTGGTTACACAACCACACACAAACAAAACATTAATAACAAAGTCACCCAAAAAAGTACCCCTTTATCGCACAACGTTGCCTTGAGGCAACGCAACGATTAAGTGTATTTCCAAACAATCACAAAGGGAAACCCTTTTTAAAACCTAATAAGAGTCTTCTATACAGCCTTGTGCACATAAAAGTATTTTTTATTTCATGATTTTATCATGTTTAGTTACACTAATAATGCAAAAGATCTTGTGTCCTTCGCACCCCAAGTGGCCCAGTGACTGTCCGTCAAGTACTTCAAATACTACAACATAGTGTCACCCAAACCACTCTAAATTGTTCTTTCATGTCTTTTCTAGCATTCTGATTGGTTTTGATCATGTAAAGAGACATACACTGGACATGAGGCTTTAAAAAACATTGTGTTGCCAGAGGGCAACATTGTGCAGTAGAGGGTTAGCAGATTATGATATAATAGTGTACCAACTATGGGTCAAAGGTCAATTTTGGTATCAATAGGCCTACATACTGTCACTTTTATCAATATGTCATCATTATTCCATGCTTAGCCCATTTCACCAATAATGTTATAGCTGTGGTCTTTTTATTATAATGATTATTTATAATTATTCAGTTGAGAAAATAGTAATTCAGATCTTTGCAGCAGTACAAGGGGCAACGGCAACTACTGTAGGTCTACTACTGTTTCGGAACTCAAAGAAATGATCAGGATAAAACAATAAAATTGGAAGTCACTTCTCTCAGTTGCACAGTTCGATCTGTTGAGTTATTTTTCCTTTGTAGGGGAGTAGTACAATAGTCCTAAGAAGGTGTGAATGTGTGTGTGAAATGTTTGAATATGAATATAGCGTTTGTGACTCTAGCTAATGTGTGTATCCATACGCTAGATCACAAGGCATGAAACACATTGCAATCATGTAAACTTTCACATAGCAGTTAATGAAGTCCATAATTAATAATGGCAAGGGATATGAAAGTTTCAAAGAGGGCATGGCGTTTCAAATGTTCAATGGCGCCCGCATAGGGAGTCGTGATGACGCGCACAGAGTCTGCGGCATCACAGTCATATTTTAGTATTTTCTTCCATCTTGAGTCTAGATTGTAATGTATATTTATGTTGTTCTATAATTCAACCAATCAACTGTCATGTTTGGATAAAAACATGGCTTGAAGTAAAGAAATGGTCCAAAACCAGTATTTTAAGTCAGTTTGACCTAGCCCCCTCCAGATACACACACACACACACACACACACACACACACACACACACACACACACACACACACACACACACACACACACACACACACACACACACACACACACACAGTCTTCAGCTTCATGGAAAATGTTGTTACTGAACAGGAAGGAAAACTTTAAAAACTCTGTTTCTACTCATAAATAAGCAAAAATGAATATAGCGCCCCTTGTGGTGGCCAAATGTGCAGGCTGACGCCGTGGCAACAGGCAGATTTGGATTCAGCACCCCCAAATTGATCAAGAAAACATGTTTTTAAGTTGCCACTAAACGATCACAACGAAACTCATTTTCTAGATGAGCTATGATTCTTGGCCCGCTACCTACTTAGTATGGCAGTTGATTTTAGTATTTTGAATGACAGTGTGTTCAATGCGACAACCAGGGTTTTTCTTCATGAAAATTGTGTGTAATCCAGAGAATTGTGTGTAGTGGTTTGAAAAGAGTGTGTTTTAAAACTGAAATGTGAGTGTAAAGAAGGAATTGTGTTTAGTGTTCAGTGACATTGGTTAGGGGAGTTGGGAAATGGGTGAGATGTTCCGAGAATTGTGTGTGAAGTACCAGAAATTGTGTGTAAGCATTCGAGAAAAACTGGTAAGCATATCGAATTCAAGGAGTTGTGTTAAGAAAACAACAATGTGGTGAGACCGTGAGACCATAAAAAAGTAACTCCTATTACACTTAATGTACTCCGGGGGTTTCAGGTGTTCGGGTATTATCAGTTTCCAGTTCTATTCTGTTTATCTATATGTTGTCCGTTTACAGGTAGGAAACAAAAAAAATACACACACTGTAAATCTACAGCAAAATATGTAAATTCAAGAGCGAAAATGTATGTGATGAAATGTTACATAACATGGCCAGCATCCTTAGGCTATCAACCACTACAAATGAACCGATGAGTGGCATGATATCATTCAGTTGTACATACCATGAAAATAACCACAAAAAATATCAATGAAAACCTAACATATATAATATTGATAAAATACCAATAAAATGTACACAATGGCTTAGAGAAAGTCTGTAAGAAAAGTAAGGAGAGGATATGTAGGACTATAGAGAGGTCACAGCAAGGGTTAGTGTATGAAGTTACAGGTTCATGTTAGTGTACGCCATACAGTAGCACAGGCACCTGCCAGCATTAAGACAGAGAGGTGAGACAGGGGAGAATGAACGAACACACGCACGCACACACACACACACGTATGAAGCGTCATCATAAAGTGTTACTGTTCGTGCAGGCCAAAGCAATACAGGCAGCCAGTGCAGGTGCAGTGGTTAACTTCACATTTCCACAAATCGCTACTAAGCTCCTGGCAAGCCTTGTCACAGCATTCCTACATTGTTTTCATAGCTAGTTTGCATTAAGGCCAAGTACGTAGTTTATGCTCTTCTTGTGGCCAGCCAATCTGTGTATCATTTTGCATTGGTCTTTGATGAGCAATGCAATATCCTCCTAAAGTGTTTTGATACCAGTCTTGACACAAACCATCTCAGCAGTGAAATATAATAAGCATTAAGGGTTAAAACTCTTGCTTTTATAGTGGTGTGTCATTGTCCACACATTCACAACAGTTTTCTTTTTTATGTTGGTCTTGTCTGACTAATGCACTGTAGCCAAAGCTCAGTTAGCTCATACACAAGCAGCTAGAAAAGCCTCCTAGTCCAGTCTACCACAGCACAGCCTTCAAAGCGCATACCTTCAGCTTAGACTGAATCTCGCGTGACTTTCTCCGCGCAAGAACCTGCAAATGGCTAGAAACCTGCAGAGGAAAGATGGAGGGAAGGAAGGAAGAGGCAAAGAAGAACAGGCCAGGGAAAGGAAGTAAACAGAGGAAAGAATGGAAAGAAGAGGAAGAGAGGGAGAGAACGAGAGGAAAAGGAAAGGGTAGTAAACAAGGAGGAAAGGTAGATGTGTTTCAGGTCCAGGCCACTAGATGGCAGGAGACGCGTACCTTTATTCCAGCCTGGTATTCCCGCACTTTCTTCCGTGCTAACACCTGTATGTGACTAGACACCTGAGGCGTGCGACACAGGGGGGGGAAGACATTGAGGCGGGAAAACACTGTGGTTCATTTTAAATATGTACCTGCATTAAAAACCTTAGCATTGACATATAAGTGTGTGGATGTAAATTCGAAAGTTCAACAATAAATACTAGGTATTCACAAGCATGCACAATGACTCATAACCTTGTAAAAAATACTGTATATACATTCCTGAAGCTGATATTATCAATAACAAAAAAATCATAAAAAGTATCATAGTAGTAGTAGTATCGGTGTCCAGTAGTGTCAGTCAGTGGGTGACAGTATACACTGTGCTGTTTCCCACTAGTCAGCAACTGCAAAATGTTCCATAAACCATCTCACCTGCTTCCTTGTACGTGTCTTTCCAGTACGCAGCTTAATATATCTTGCTATCAGCTCATTGCGACCTGCAAAACATAATAAAGAACAGGGAAAAAACTAGATTGCATTTCCTCACAGAAAATGCTGGAGTATGCTTGCCCG